>NC_133293.1:12632314-12873313 GCF_005239225.2 Populus alba
CAAGGCACCAATTTTGTTCACTACAAAGATAGATTATACTTTATAACAAAAAATAAAATAAAAATGGATTGGTTTCTGATTCATTTAAAGATCTGATTCCTATTAATGCTCTACAACAACATAACCAATTTTGTTTTCTACAAAGATGAAGTATTTTTTATTACAAAAAAAGAACAACAAAAATTGACTTCAGATTCATTCCAAGATCTGAATTTTAATGCTCTAAAATATATTTGCACTTTACATTGCAATGGGTTGATCACAAGAATCAGCAGAGAAACTATAAATTTGCAAATTGGGAAACTCAATGAGTAGTAAATAAATAAAAAAAAATCACAGATCAAATTCATACCTGTCTCTTATCCTGGGCCATGAGATTCAATATTTCCTGCACAAAATCAGAAAGGCCCTGACAGACACAAGCAACCAAACAACAATCAGCCGAAGCGAGCGTTAATGGAAAAGGAAAACGTATTAGCGAATTAATGCAGAGTATTAAAACTAGAAACAAAATTCAATTGACACCCATCACCTACCTCATCTTCTTGGTCTTCAGGGTCATATAATCCTGCATCATACATTGTTCTTTTTCTATGATCGGATAACACTGTCAAAACGAAGCATCAAATAATTAAAGATTCGAGGAAACAAAATTTCTCACCAAAGTATTGTCAGTAGCCAGCTGCTTTCAGAGAAGCTTAATTAATTACCTGCATAGGCTTCTTGAATTTGCTGGAATTTACGTTTGGCTTCACCCAAAAGCGAAGGTGTTCTTGTCAACCTATCAGGATGCCATTGCTGCACCAACAAACAAACACCCATAAATACTATACCACGTAACTTCAAAAGAAATATCAAACCAAAATCAATTGATACATACCATAGCGAGCTTGCGATAAGCACGCTTTATTTCATTAATAGAAGACTCGGAACTAACACCAAGAATGCTGTAATAAGACGGTAACCCTTGCTGCTGATCAGCCCCCATCAAAACTTAAAAGCTAGCTAGCCAAGCTCTCAGAACGTATTCAACTTTACCAAAGTCTTGGGAGCGCTGGGCTTGTGTTTGTAACAAGATGGTGGCTTGAAGGGAATTGGTGTTCGAACACATATATACAAAGAAAATTGGAATAAAATAGTAGTACTGGAATGTATCAAATTAAGTGATATGGAATGTTCGAGAAGGCTGGCAATGAAAAATATCTGGAGTGTGGAAAGTTCGGGAACAAAGATATCAGCTACTATCCTGGATTTTTTTGGGCTTGGAGGCTTCTCGTGTTCTCTGTTGATTTGTTATGGACGGTGGTGATGAGATGGCTACTGGAATGATATTTTTTCTTTTTTCAAGAGAAAGAGAGATCACAGGTTCTGACACGTATGCTTTGAAAAATCAGGCTAATGATTGACCTGGCAACCTCCCCGGGCTTGCAGCGCTTTGTACGGATTTTTTCCATTCTAACATAATTTAATAAAAGCTTTGAAAAAAACACATGAATTAGAAAAATATTATATTTAAACACATCGGTGTTTTTTTTTTACAAATATATGTTTAATGCAAGTTAATTAACATGTATAAAAATTAATATAAAATTTTATAAATATATAATAAGATTTAAGATCCAATATTAATAAAATCCAAATCTCTTAACAAATGTACATATATGTTAGAACTTTTATTATTATTATTATTGTTGTTGTTGTTATTGTTGTAATTCACCTATATTTTATAATTAAAAAAAAATATACTCCTCCATGAAAAGGAAAAAGAAAAAGGTAGGCGTGTAAGTAGAAGCATTGGGAATTTAATACGAGAAATCTGGCTTGCGGGTTTATCAAAGAATCTTAAGTTTGGTAATAATAGTGTTTAGTTAAGACCATTGAATCACGATGCCCATTCAAAAGTCCTTAAATGATCTTTTTTTTATCTTTAATATTAATAAAAAAAAAATGTATGTTAATATGGATATCTTTTAAATCATTTCTTCAAGAAATAAGCGACTGTATAAAGCTCTTGAAGCTTGTTTTACCCACATATAGGCCTTTTTAATTTATATATCTTTGCTCATTGTTTTTATTGATTTTTTGAGCTGTTAAATCAACAATCAATCTTATTGTATCATGCACTGGGACAAGCTCTAGAAATTTCCTTGTAATCGACACCATATTCTTGCTTGTAATCTTTAGTTGCTAAGCATGTTTTATATATATCAATTTTTACCATTCTTCTTCAATTTTTTCTTATAAACCCATTTTACACTAATGTTTTTTTTTTTATATCCTTTTGGAAGCTTCTATCAACCCTTAAGTGTTTTTTTTTCTCAATGAAATTAATTTTATCATCCATAGCCTTTTTGCCATTTTGTTTCTTTAACGACATTTTTGAAAGTCACAGGATCATAATCTAAAAATAGAGCAAAATGAGTAAGTGGATCATCAGATTGATTAATTCCAGTTACCTCATAACCACTTCATCCATGCAAGCCTTGTCTTAAACATGTTGTGATTTTTTTACTATTAGGTGTGTTTTTATTTTCTACTAGTTATGATGCTTCTTCCATAAGCTTTTCCCTTGCCTCATCAATCTCATCATTTAAATCCATTGAAATATTTTATTTAACACATTGCTTAATGTTCAAAATTCAGCTTCGTAAAAAATAACATCTCTACTAATAATAATTTTCTTGGTGATGAGATTATGTAGTTTATAAGCTTCTGAATGATCATTATTACCAAAAGAAAAGCATTTTTCTCTTTTTTCATCAAGCTTTTTTCTCTTTTGAATTGGAATATGAGCATAGGCAAGGCACCTAAAAAATCTAAGATGACCAATAGCCGGTCTTTGTCCACTCCAAGCTTTCTCTTGCATCTTATCTTGAACAAAAAGTGTAGGATTTCTATTCAAAATACAAATACTTTAATTTACTATTTTAAGCCAAAAATCCTTTGGTGAGCCACTTCTTGTCAAGAGACTTCTCAAGATATTCATAATAGTGTAATTTTTCCTTTCATAAACTCCATTTTGTTAAGGTGTATAAGTTGCAGTAAGTAATCTCTTAATTCCATAGGTCTTATAAAAATTTACAAATTCATGCGAGTTATACCCTTTACCATTATCCATTCGAAGAACTTTTATTAGGAGGTTAGTTTCATTCTTAACAAGTGCTATCTACCTCTTAAAAGCTTCATATTTTCTTTGCAAAAAATAAATCCAAATTTTCCGACTATACTCATCAATAAAAGTGATTATATATCTTTTACATTCATTAGAAAGTGGACTTATTGGCCCATAAATATCAAAATGAACAAGCTCCGAATGACTTTTTTGCTCTTTGTTAGAAATAAAACACATAAGTATTTGGATAAACCTCTTAAGCTTTATTGATTAATCACTCTTATCAACACACATTTCAATATACTTAAATTTTGAATGCTTTTGAATGCATTAACCTTTATATTTATAAGAAAATTGCACCTTTAACTATTCTAATCCAACTAGGAATCTGACTATATAATTAAATAAGAATTATAATAAACTATTTTAACATAAATCCTTCTTGATCAAGGATTTCTACTTGGTATCGAACATTCCCAACTAAATGGGTTGGGGTTTTTAATCTATTATACCATTGCTTAATTTATACGAAGATTGTTGTTTTAAGAAAATCTTTAGTAGTCTCCCAATTAATCTAACGGAAATATAACTTCAACCGTCCAGTGGGAACAAAAACAAAAGAAGGGTATCGAGACATAACATTGGTTAAGATTACTCTTTGAATTTGAATATGAATACTTTGAGATTTTTTTAAAATCGATATAAGTCCTTAAATTTAACAACAAACCTTAAAAACAAGCTTATTTATTCCTTGAGAAAGGATGCATGACGATCGTTTCACCATCCCCCATTCCCACTTTGCGCACCAAAGTCCTCTTGTCGGAACTAGATACACTCTTCCCTTGCAACCTTACACTTTCCCTTCATTCTCATATGTATGATATTTCGTTGCTCATTTTGCCTTCGTATGCTTACTTGGATATTTTATCTACTTAAAAATTCCACGTCGTGCGTCAAGAAAACTCCTCTGAAAGATGATGTTCAAGATAACAAAATAAGCAAGGATCATACAAACCAATTCCACACAAGGAAGGTTAGGGCAAGACCTTCCTCGAGGGGAGATCATAAATGGTGCGCCTAGGCCACACATTATGGTAAGAAGTGGACCTTCTCAAGAAAGATGCTATGAATCATAAAGATTGCATTTGATATCAATTTAAAATTATCATAATAGAAAAAAAGATTGTTGCCATTAAATACTTCAGAAACCATCAATGGTCGTATGAATCATAAGAGATAAATTATTAGCTAATGCTTTTTTTAACAGACTTATATGAAATTAATAATTTTTTGGTAGATTAATTGAAAAGTGAGTTATTTTGCTGAGTTAAACGAATCAATTTTAATTTAATTTTTTTAAAACTTGAATGTGAGATAAATCAATCCACCAAGCCGGGTTTAATATCAGTATTATAGTTTTATAGCATAATAAAGTAATCTCGGACACAAAGAAGTTCACATAAGATGAAAGGAAACACGACAGAGATCTCACCTTCAAGCGTCTTGGTCTTCCATCTCTTCGCTAAGATTTTCTCTTGATCGTTACTTCACAAATTAACTGAGAATATTCAATGGAGAAGCCTTCAAGTGTCTTGGCTCGAAGACGGTTTCTGTTGCTTCAGGCCTTTGAATTAGTTGCAGTTATTTACAATGGAGAAGCCTTCAAAACTTAAATAGGGCGTTAAATTCCATGCAAACACTTGCCAAATAAATAGTCCCTTGCTTGTGCCCTACATTCGTCATGTGTTCGACCTTGAGGTTCTTAAACTTCTAGAACTATCGATTTATCATTCCTTTTGGATAAAAAATGGTTTGCTTATACTCTGCCTTTTTGTACGAACCAATTCGCAAAACTTTTCCCGTGTTGTTCTTGCACATATTAACAACCATGTTTCTCTCAGAAATTAAAAGAAAAGAAAAAAATAAAATTAACAAGATAAGCCACATTGTTAGATACGGGCAATTTCGATAACTTACTTTGAGATTGTGGAAAGAAGTGTATCGAAAGAACTTAAATTTATTTTCTCCGATACATAAACTTCAATATTTACCTAGATCTACAAGTCTTTATTGCATCACACATGTGATCGCACTTTCCAAGACCTTTGTTATTAATTATTGTCCTTTTTTAAAGCACAGCTTTTTAGACATTCACCATCTACTGAAGGTCGATTCCACTTCCTACGGGTCAGATTTCTTTTTTCTCCTTTTTAGACATTCACCATCATTATTCATTGTCATATTTATTTATATATGAGCCCAGCTGAAAGTCATACAAAAAGCTTTAATTATGAAAAAAAGAGAAAAAGAAATTAACCACAAGGTTGGTTTTTATATTATCCACTCAAAGCTCACACCTAACATATAAAATAGCACATCCTATCATTGCATATAAAAGCACTTCTTTGGATTTATCGAGGGGATCAGATTAATTAGAGGACCTGAAAACCAAAACTAATTAAAGGTACAGCTTTCATGCGTGTTCACTGTACATATAGATACAAATCCTGTATAGTAATTTGTTAGTTTTGCATAGTGTAGTTATATTCATGGTAATAATTAATTGATCTGTTTTGTTGCATCATGTTGGAGAGCAAAGAAAGTCTAAGCTAATTAATCAGGGTTTAATTTTAATTAATGAATAGTCCTAACCATATCCATGTGTTCAAGGTCGAACAGACAACGAAACAAAGGCTAATCTGCAAAAGACCACTCACCTGGCAAGCATAGCATGGAATCCACCAACCCAGTCGCTGACAATTCCGTATGGTACTGAACCCACCTGAAAACAGTGCTCAATTTAAATTACTCATTCAAACTAACCTAAAGCTATAGCATATTAATCACCTTAATAGTATTAAGAAATTAATTAAGCTCACTTAAGGATCGAAAATTCGGCAACAAGATGATCGAAAAGAAGTGCATACCTGCAGCGAGGTTCCTTAGGCCGCAAATTCACACCCATGTAGCAGAGTTAATTGTTGGTGTAATATGTTATGGTGCCAGGTTGATTTTTATAGAGATAACAAGCAAAGAATCTGCGGGGTTGAATCGTGTGCTCTTGTGTATCCGCTACCTTCCACACGTGAGAAGCTTTGACCAACGGATGAGACATACTTGATGGGAACGATGCATGTGTTTTTACCCCCAATCAACCTAACTCAGGAAAATGATTGAGTAGTCAGCACTATTCAAAACTCAAGAGAGAGGAGATAGAAACGAGGATGCTTGCGTTAAAAAAGAAGCTGAGCAAAGCTAGAAGGAAGCGATCAAGGTTAGTTGTGCTCGTGTGATTCTTTGAAATGCTGATAGAGGAAAATATCGTAGATTGACATGATCCTACTTTCAGCTACCTACATGACCCATTTACTTAAAATTCAAGCGCACGTAAAACTTAGGAAAGTACTAATGCATGTGCTTTCTATGAGAAGATTAAGAAATATAAATAGAAATACTTATAAGATTTTTTTATTGATATATTGTGATGATCTTTACTAATAGAATTGCAAAGAATATTACACCATGATTCAAAAAAGATAAAACATATGGTAATGTAGCATTTTTACCAACATAATGGCCGATAGAGTTATTGACGGAATAATTTTGTTGGTTATGCCGTCAGTAATATTTAATTTATGATCTTCTCCAACAAACAACCTATCGTTAGTATATCTTAGAAAGAGTTGAAAAGGAATTACTATAAAAACCACTGCTATTGTTTAACTCACTAATGAGATTATATATGGTATTTTATCGGTGATATGTTAATTTATCGATGAATATACCGCAAAAAAATAAAAATATTGATGACATTATATCGAGCTTTTCTGTCGATGAAATGTTAAATTTACTGATGGAGATATCGATGGAATTACTAACAGACCATAAATCACCGACGAGAGTTTTTTTGACAGATTATTTATATTTGTAAGCTTGTCGGTAATATACGTGCCGAGGAATTGTGAGTGTAAATACCGATAAAAATTTATATCAGTAAAACTTTTAAATCTAATAGTGGCTAATCTAATAGAAAAAAATAAATAAAAACATGTATAAGATATGATGATACATGAAAAAACAATGTACCATATCTTCATAAATATCTCTATAAATATCTCAAGTATTTATATTAAATATCTATGAGATATTTATATAAGATATCTTAGATATTTATATAAGATATTTATTTTTAAAAAATCTATATAAATAGGGATTCATCTCTCTAAATTTAAGGTCTTTAAAGGCCAAGAGACGATCAAAACTCATTTTTTTTAGATTTATCTCTCTAGATTTTAAGTCAAATACAACATAAGTCTAATATAAAATTTAAATATAGCTTAAGAAACATTTAGGCCATGTTTGTTTTCTGGAAAGTAGTTTCCAAAAAACCATTTTTCAAACTTTCCTGTGTTTGTTTGTCATTAGAAAAATTGGTCAACGGAAAATACTTTCTAGTCAACGAAAAACACTTTCCAGTCAATTTCAGTCAAAGAAAAATTTGACTTGGTTTTCAGGAAAGTGTTTTCCCTTTAGTTGTGTTTGTTTTCTGGAAAGTGGTTTCCGGGAAATCATTTTCCAAACTTTCTTGTGTTTGTTTGCCAGTAGGAAAGTTGGTCAATGGAAAACACTTTCCAGTAAAAGGAAAATTTAGCTTGGTTTTCAGGAAAGTGTTTTCCTAAAACATTTGGGAGGAAAACACTTTCCGGAAGTTGTGAAAAATTTAGAAATGTCATTATTTGTTGATTATATTAAATTTAATCCTCAAACTTTTGATTGTTATATATGTTTTGTTTTGAATATTTATTTTTCAATTTCATCTCTTAAAATTTTATTTTTATATTAACTTTGGTCCTTATTTTTATAATTGCTATTTGCTTTTTCCTTATCATTTTTTTTGAAATTTTTTTTCTATCAAATTTGGGCCTCATTCTTTTGATTGTTACTTATTTTATTTGAAATAATTTATGAAATGTTGATTATTATTATTTTAATTTCTTCATCTTTCATTTTTTTTTTAATTTTTTAGATTTGATCTCTATTATTTTGACTATTATTTATTTTATTTGAGATAATTTATGAAATTATATATTTTTTTTTCAATTTCATTCCCATTCAACTTTTTAATTTGTAAGATTTATTTCTCATTATTTTAATAAACCTGAGAAAAATAAAATATTAATAAGTTATTTTCCTCAGCTCATTTTTCATGACATAACCAAACACTGGAAAGTGTTTTCCAACTTATTTTTCATTACATTACCGAAAAAAATAAAATTTTGTTTTAAAATTTATTTTCTTCAAAATTTATTTTTTTAAAATTTACTTTTCCAGCAAATAAACGAATTGAAGCTCAGTACATACAAAATGAAAGCTTCCGCACGTTTAAGAGTATTAATTAATATGCATTCGTACCAACGTGGGGCAATGTGTGTTTGGAAATCTATATGCATAAAAAAAAATATATATTATATCTACCTTTCTCTGCATGAGCAGCTCTCCAATTATCACATGTAGTCCCAACAACTGTCCTTTCCAGAGACACTAAGGGAGCCACTACCAATGCGACCAGTACGTGTGGTGGAGGTTGCAGCTAATCCATGATATCATGGTTATGAAACTCAGTATGCTAAAGTGGGTCATTTTAAAGTTTTTTTGTTTTTGTGTTTTTAAAAATAATTTTAAAAAAATTTAAAAATATTTTTTTTTTTATTTACTTCAAATTAATATTAATATGTTTTTAGTGTTTTTAAATCATTTTGATGTGCTAATATAAAAAATAATTTTTAAAAAAAAAAAAATCATTGGCATGTATTTTGACATGAAAAGTTATTTAAAAAACAATTGTATCCACAATGCCAAACAAGCTTTTAGTAATTTACTGATCAAGGGTCAATTTAAATTGAGTTTTATTTTGAATTATTTTTTAATTATAATAATATTTTATTTATTTAAAAAAATTAAAATGATATTATTTTGATAAATGAAATTAGATTGATTAATTAACCTGTAAATTAATTTACTTAATTGATTATACAAGCTTTAAATCAGATATAATATCATGCTAAGTCTTATAATTATGATTGATATATACAAGATTCCTCAAGTTTACGTGTAAAAGTTGTGAATCTTTTATATATATATATGACTAGGATTTGAAAGCTGGTTAATTAATAGAGTAGTTGTGTCTCTTTGGGTACTTGATCTTCTAGCTTGCTAAATATATATGTTTCTGACATTGTCTTCTAGTTTGCTAAATAGAGTAGTTGTGTCTCTTTGGTAATTGATGTTTCCTTTGCAATCTTAATTGTATTCATCAACGAGTTTTTGTTATATATATATATATATATTAGTTAATCTTGGTACTTTCCATGAGGTTTTTATAGTTTAAACAGGTATGTATAATGTTAGAATTCAATATCAATTAGGAGTTAGAATATATAAAGATTCTAATATTGTTAGAACTCTACAATATTAACAATCAATATTTATTAGAGTTTTATTATTACAAGGAGTTATTTAGTTGATTAGTTTTCATCTTAATTAGATACCAATAAAAATCTCACACCTATTTAAACTATAAAAACCTTATTACCTTACACATTTAAAATTATATATAAGAAATCAATAAAGAGAAAGTGTTAGTTGCTGTGTTTTTCATGGAGCAAAACCAACATAAGTTTTGTTAAACTTGTAAATGTTAATTTCATAATCATTTAGTGGAAGGAACTTTAATTTCATCCCTATAAACTCATCAAATGCTTCACTTTTATCTTTATAACTCAAGTATTCCGATAGCCATTCTAGAATTTCTAAAAAGTTTCAATGTTACTTTCTAACCATTAAATGACCTTTTTTAAAAATCTAGTTTTTTTTTTTTTTTTTTCTTATGATTCCTAGTTGTTTTTATAAGATATCATTGCATGAGGATTTGAGAGTTGGGAAGGAGATACATTAAGGGGGGGAAAGTGATCCGGAGAAGAAATGGAATTGATATGCAGGCTTCCAGAAATTAAAAAGAGTGTTTGTAAGTATGGTTATTGTTGTTTTTTATTTGAAAACATATTAAAATAATATATTTTTATTTTTAAAAAAATTATTTTTAACATCAATATATAAAAATAATTTAAAAATATTAAAAAATATATAATATAATATAATATTTTTAAAATATAAAAACAAATAATATTTAAGATAAAAACCGTGTGGTCAGTTATATACTAAAGGTTAGGATCTGACAGGAAATGATTTTAGTGGTGGGAGGTTGATTCAAACAAGACTTTAAGACGATAGTGACTTTGATATTAGTTTTCTACTAAAGAAGAGGGCAACTTCGTATTTTTGAAGACTCTCTGGTCCAAGTTATATCATTCGGGACCCTTCTCAAATTTTCTATTTAGGTACCATATAATTGCTCCTGGTTTAGGCTATTTTAAGCTATTAGCACCATAATTAAATGTTTTGGTAAAATAACGTGATTTTAAATTATTTTGATAAAATAATATAATTTGAATTTGTTGTATTTTTGAAATATAATATTTAAAGAAATCATGCTCATAAAATATTATATCAAATAAATATTATGTTTCAAAAACCACGACGTCATTAAATATTGAAATTTTCTGTTACATCACTATATTTCACGGATTATGAATTATTACATTCAATTAAATGTTTAAAAATTTCATTAGCTAAATTTCTACAGCCCCACCAAAACCCAATATCTAAATATCCCCCGTCATCCTATATATTTGAAGTATTCTTATGAGATTTATATGAAATACATCTTGTTTTCATGTCATATAAAATTTAAAGATATTTGTTGGGTTTTTAGAGAGAGGGGGCTGGATTATCAGTTTGTTGTTGAGAGAGAGGGGGGGGGGAGGATTATGCGTTTGTGTTCTTTAGAAGAACAATATGTTAAATAGTTATTATTTTAAAATGCGATAATGGTTATCGACGTTTTAAAATAATAATATTTAATAAATACTGTTATTTTCAAGTACAATAAACTTCAACTACATTATTTTAACAAAAAAAAAATTGTGCTATTCTGCCTAAATTTTAATTTTATTGTGCTAATTTTTTTATATAAAATCCCTAGTTTACCCTTATGACGAATTCTTCATATGAGAGGCTAGAAACTTGGAAATCGCGGATCAATCCGTAACCCACCTCAATCAGATTAGAGTTAAGTAGTATATTCATCCGAACTTAAAACAAGAGCATACCCAACTTCAACTCATGCCCAAGCACCTACCTAACTCGATTGTCAGGTTTTCTCATTTACATGCAGGGGTGACCCCGTTCATGTTAACGAAATTTACCGTCTGCTTTTCTATGATCGGGCAACGAACAAACTAGATCTTTAAGGTTACAATAAATCATCAATATTCCAGAGACAAAAGTTATCGAACCTATATATGTGTTTGCAAGATCCTTACCTCCTATGTACATAAAAACTAGAAAGATCCCATGTATTCCCAGCTTAATTATTAACAGAGAGCATACAATTTCCATAAGCTGAGGGACACCTAGTTGGTGCTAATTAATGTCATGAAATGAAGAGCAACAGCAATACTGTGGTCAGTTCCAAGTAAGAAAAACTATATTACTATCATTGCTAGTATAAACAAGAATAACCAAATGTTAACCATATTTACAGGGTAAATAGTCTAATAGTAAAAGCTTGGAATCAAGATGTTTGATTTTTCTATAGTTTAAAGTTCAAGCCATGTAGTTGTTAATATGATGGTCATTAGAGGCTTATACGGTCATTAACTTCAGGATTTATGAAATTAGTTTAGGTACGCGCAAGCTGATTCGAATATCTATATTAATAATAATACTAATAAAATCAGAATATTGATAAGACCGAGTTTAAGTATCATTTTGATAATGGTTTAAGGTCTCTATTTAATAAAAGCATTCAAAGATAAATAATATATATTTGTGAGTTATTACTTATGAAATTCAAGATTGCCTCGCTTGATTAACAAAAAAAAAATTCAAGTACAAAATGGAGATTGATCGAGCTCCACTTATTAGACATGCATAAAAAATAATAATAAATATTTATAGAGTACTTTTAAAAGCCCGTTTATATTTTTGTTCAATTTCCCACTCATCTTAAATCAACTCTAGTTGTCATTGAAAAATGAAGTCATGACAGGATTAAAATCCTCTAGCTAGCTCATCGCAACAATGAAAAAGGGAGAGAGATGAGAATGAATCAAAGAAGGAAGAAATTAGACAAGGAGGCTTGAAAAATGTAAACTCTGCATCTCGGTAGACATCATTTTCAATGTTGAATCATCTCATCTACAAGTTATTGTAAAACTTGGTGATTATCTTCATGAACAAACGAATGGAACCAAACAAAAAGGACTCCAATGTTCTTCGAGAAAAATCACTAAAAATAAGAGTAATTACGGGCACATAACATAATCATCCGCATCAGATGATTCACTCCGACTGTAGGGATCAAGGCTGTGATGGCATGGAGAAGGCCCTGAAGGCGGCACCGGACCTCGCGCAAGCCGGTTATCAAGCATGTAATAATAACCTGCGTCCCTAATCGATCTTGTGCATCTTCCCGTCGAGACCAATATTGACAGGACAATAACGAAGAGAAGACAAACAAATCTCACGCCCGCCCGTAAAGAAGACATGATCACCTTTTCTTCCCTGTTCTTGCTCGATTGCTCTCTGGTCTTGTTGTCTTATAAATTGAATGTGTACAGAATGTATAGCAGAGAGAGATTTGGAGAGGAAGAGGTAGCGGGTGAATTAGAATGCCGTTTTTGTTGGACTAAAAGGGATGGTTGGAAAGCTAATAAATTTGAAAGCTAATAATTTGCATCTTTGAATATTAACTTGCCGAGTGAAAGTCATGAGCCGAAACCAAAGCACTAGCAGCCATTTTAGAAACAAGGGAATACTTGATTCTGAATTCCGTAGCTTTCATTTTATACAGCGTGCTATGGTACAGGAGTGCTCTTCAAAGTTTGTTTTCCACCCTGGTATATGTTTTCAAAAAAGAGCGTAGAAATTGAATATACTTATATATTGTGTTTTGCTGCAGAAGTGTTTTTAAATTATTATTTTAATTTACTTTTAACTAAAAAAAATATTTTAAAAAACAATCAGATCTAATAACATGAACCTCATGTGTCTCTCGCTGAATGGTTCTCATAAATTCCCTGCCAACTTCAATTAGCTTATGATTAATTTGGTACTTTATCCACTTTTGAATGAGTGATTTTCTTCATTCAGCATGGTCGGTTGCCTTGGTTACGGAAGAGACTCCTTCGAATCTTCTAATGAAGCCACCACTGCTCATCGTGGACTTAAAGTATTTGCAACTTATTATATGGGCTTATTAAGGATACAGGCCCATATTCTTTAGGACATAGTAACTAAACGCTATATTGATGTGTTAATTACTCCAGGAAGGCAGGAATCATGTTTTGATGATATAATTACTTGATTGTATGCAATTTTAACATACAAAAAAATTGTAGAATAGGCATTGAGAAAAGAAAAGGACTATTTTTTTTAATTATAAAAAGAGAATTATCCAGGGTAACTAATTAAAAATTACATGGTTCAAAAAAAAATATAAGAACAATAATAAAAACTCAACTTTGATTAAAATAACATAATTTTATAAACCTTTAGAGATAAAAAGAAAAAAAAAACCGAGTCTCAAGTAGAGAAATTAAATAGTTCGAGGACTTTTGTTTTTATCATAAATAGTTCAAGGACTTACTTTATAAAAGAGAAGGTAAGAGAAGAAAACCATAAACTATATTATTAACTGCAAGATTTTAATCTAAAAAAAAAAGATTTTATCTTTTCAAATGTGCAAGAATGTGAAGGATGAATACTACTCATGTATTTATCAATCAATCTTTTTTTATTTTTTGGAAAAATAAGAGCCAAAATTTAAAACACGATGATGACGAGGGGTTCATCATTCATGAAGTGGAAACTGGATATGTTTTTGATAAGCGCCGAAAGTTAAACCCATCACAGACACAAAATGGGACCAGAGTTGTAACCTTCAATTGGGTTTTTAAAAATAATTCAGAAATGGAGAGAGAGAGAGAGAGATAAAATATTGGTTTTGAAAAAACACAATAATTGTTCTTGTGGAGATGAATTTTGCTTCTTAACCCAATTGATGCTGCTTAGGTGGAGGGTTGATGTGCATGTTACTTTGAAGTGCTTCAGGAAAATACACAATTAATGTCTCGGATCATTTTTAGTTCTTCTTTAATTTTACATCAGTTATATCCAACTTCAAGGTTTGTTTTGCTGTTTTATTCAAAGAAAAGGCACATTTATTTATTTATTATATTGGTTGTACTGAACATTGTTTTATTTATTTTAAGTCGTCTGGATTGTTTCAGGCGGATTGTTAAAATGTCTGTAGCTGAAACCAGTAATCCTGGAATATCGTTTGAGTCGATGATAATAAAACCTCCTTCACATCCTAGATATGACTTGAAGGGTGTTATTAAGCTAGTCCTTGCTGAAGATGCCGGGGATCGAGGTTTTGATTCATCCCTTTTAAAATTTTCATTTTTTTAGTCGATCTTTGTTCTCCTCACAGAATATTTTTTGAATGAGTTCGATCGATGTTGTGTGTGTTCTAGAATGTCTGTCTCTTTTGCTTAGTTGAATCCTCAGTTCGTTCATTCTGATCCATATAGTTTTGACATATATGTTATGTTGTTGAGAAACTCCTAAAGATGGGTCCTCGATTCCTTGTATAAAGATACTTCTGAAGCAACATTTGTGGTTTAATGCAGGAGATGTGACCTGTTTGGCTACTATTCCTTTTGACATGGAAGTTGAAGCCCATTTCTTGACGAAGGAGGATGGCATCATTGCTGGAATTTCACTTGCAGAGATGATATTTCATGAGGTTGATCCCTCGCTAAAGGTATCGATGCAATCACTCTGTTTTTCTTTTATTGGTGTGGTTTGCACCGTTGATCATTTTTGACATAGACCTTACATTAGGTGGAGTGGTCTCGAAAAGACGGAGATTGTGTTCGGAAAGGACTGCAGTTTGGAAAGTCTCTGGTGAACCACTGGAAAATAAGAAAAGTTACTTCGTGGTATTTGAAGTGCTCGTTGACGACTTTTTATCTTATTCTTGTTTCTTTTTTAGTGCAGGACGGGCACACAACATTGTTGTTGCTGAAAGAGCAGTGCTAAATTTTATGTAGCAGATGAGCGGAATAGCAACTCTGACTGAGGTTTCTTTATTTCCTAGAATTTGGATGTAGAATCAAGTAATATGGTGTAGTTACTTGCATCATCATCTTTAATTTAACAAGGATTTGTGGCTATATTAGAGTACGTAACAAGAGATGGAAATCATCAAAATGTTTTGTAGCCTGTCTAAATCCAAGTGTCATGGGTTAGAAGTGTAGAAGGACAGTGGTGATCAATGCAAGTGGCCCAAAACTCTAAAACAAATGATTGTGTAGTAAGAATCACTCTACTCATGCTGTTACTGCTGCCTGTTTCAAATGGCAGGTTATATTTTGTTAACATGACCACATGCTGTTTCAGATGGATGTATGAATAGAACATCTGAACATGGTTGGTAATATACTGTAATGGATATCAATGTAGATCAAATGAAGTGTTTTTGGTCCCGTGGCTGGGTTACAGAACAGGGGGTAACTATTACCCTTTCCCTTAATCTTTCTCCTTGAATTGTTCGTGGGATTTGATACTAGATCTCCCAACACCATGACAATGGATTTACCAACTTATCAAGCCAGCAAACATGAACAAGTTGTCATTCTTTTAACCAGTGAATTTCATATGAAATCCAAAGTTGCAGGTACAGTTAATTGAATTTCAATCTTGCAGACCTGGAAAATTGGCTCATTATGTTTGTTGCCTTGTGCAAAAGTGCTTATATTGTTCATGTATCTTGCAGACAATGGTTGATGCTGCACACCCAGCGTGCATTTTAGATACACGAAAAACTGCTCCAGGTTTACATTTGGTTGATAAGTGAGCGGTATGGTTCACTTCCTCGCTTGTGCTCCATACTAATAATCTTTTCATTGGCTTTGTGTATAGATTTTTCTTGACTTGTAACATTCTCTTGTTTTAGGTGCAAATTGGTGGAGGTTGGAATCACAGAATGGGTTTATTTGATATGGTTACGAAAAAAGATAATCATATGTCAATAGCTGGAGGTATCATAAACGCCATCAAATCTGTTGATCGGTATTTAGAGCAATGAAACCTTCATATGGAGGTTGAGGTAGTTTTTTCACATTTTAAATTTTTCTAGCAGATTTTAAAGGATCAGAAATAGTTTGATAGTGGGGTGGAAATTAATCTGCAAAACTTTTTGTGTGCGCGTGCCTTGCTGAATCTTGTTAGTCTTGATTTTTTTTAACCTAAAGGTCGATACAAGGACTCTTGAGGAAGTAGATGAGGTGCTACGTTATACATATCAAACAAAGTCATCCTTTAGCCGTGTAATGCTAGATAAAATGGCTGTACCTCTACCAAATGGGGATGTTGATGTATCTATGCTCAAAGATGCTGTGGAAATGATCAATGGGAGATTTGAGACTGAGGTAGCACTTACTATCAGCTATGCTTTATTTCCCTAATCAGTATATATGTGGTATTTTAGTTTAATCTGAGGAATTTCAATTATATCTAATTTCCCGGGGGGCACTTTTATTAAATTTGACATGTCTTGTTAGGACACAACTCGTGTCTATCTTTGTTCAACAGTCGTGTAGAAATCTGTGCAAAACTTCCCATTATTTACATGATAGATATACATGACTGTGAGGCTGTTGTGTACTTGGCAGTAATTAGCATCTGGTTATAACTGTAAATAAATCGTTTTGCTTTTTATGGACACCATGAATGATCAAGTACGCTGTATTTATATAACTAGACAATATAAATTCCGAGATGCTCACATGTATAGTCGTGTCTCGCGAACAGAATTCCAGGAACTGCTATCTAGAAGTCCTTATCTGTGTGAAACAATACTCTTTCTCATGTCCCGCAACCAAAATACAGTTTATCGTGATGTCCTCCTCTATGGAAATGTGCTCTCTCTGCTTGATTTCTGATCCCCTGAATAGACAGAATATAGTGGCTGCAATTGAATAAAAACAAGTGTTCAAACTATTTCAAACTGAATAGATACCTTTCATCCCTGTTTTGCATTTTTTTTTTAAATAAAATAACCCCGTGAAGCAACATGAAACTTGCCATCTGAAATGTTCTGAAAGTCTAGATGTCATCTCTAGAAGACTGTTTCTCTCTTCTCTTATACTTATCACAGCCTTTGCCTAGCTGTCTAGGATCTATTCCATCAGCTTGTGGTGCCGGTCTCTCTTCTTTATCCTGCCTTGCAAATCTATTTAACTGCATATTGCCATGTTATCTTCAACGCTTTGCTTTGTTGCCAACTGTGATGTACTCCATTATTTAACCTGAGCATTTGTCATGCATACAAGTTTCGCATTTACACGGGATAGAACTGTTTCACGGCAACAGGCATCTGGCAATGTTACTCTTGAAACGGTGCACTAAATTGGACAGGCCGTCTTCATCAACGCCGTGTCCGTGAATTTCTGTGATCCCATTTACTGCAACTGCATCGCTGCATCCTCGTCCTAATTTTCTTTCAGCTCCCATTTCTTACACATTCATCCGAAGACGTAATTATTCATACAATAACTATGGCATGCCGCCGAGACTTGATCAAGTTGAATTGGGTACAGGTCCTTTTTCTTTTCTTTTTTTAATCTAGTAAGGTCGTAAGTAACAAAACAATAATCTTCATCTCCCATCAACACCCAACAGAAAATTCTCATTAATTAAAATCCGAATAAGATTAATACTAAATATATCCCAGAGACCCATCATTAAATGCAAGACTTGTATTATTGTGTGACAATAATTGTCATAAGGCCTTCATCAAAAAAACAAACTACCACTGGTATTACATGGATTGTCATGATGAACCCAAGTATTCATATAGCAAAATATTGGTTCTTAAGGATTATAAGATATTGCATGTATTTGAAATGGTGCCCATATTGGGCCCAGCTACTATGCGGGTCGCGCAGCCGAACATTTTCTTCTTCATCTTTTCTCTTCTTCTTCTTCTTCTTCTATTTTTTGTCATATTTTTTCCCATTCAAGGAGCAGTGCGTATAAAAAGCAAGCAAATAGGGTCAGCTTGTCCCATCAGTATCTAAAAAGGTGGAACATGGTCACTCATTCTGAGGCACAGTAGGGCATGGATTTTGAAGGAGACCATACCCCTGCAAACCATAGCTGCTGGAATTATCTTGAGTACTTCTCTGATTTGAAATATGCGATCCTTTAACATTTTAACTTTTAACCAGGGTGCAATTATATATAAGAATTGGAAATATATATATATATATATAATATATATATAATATATATATATAAAATATGTAATTAAAAGCACCATTTGAATTTGAATTATCACAGGTTATTTTGTGTAAGAGCAACTAACCAAATCCTACTCACGTGAGAGTCAACCGAATTAATTTAAAAAATAAAATTAAATTAAAAAAATTTAAATTTTTAAAAAACATGTTTCAATTACATTTTCAAACATAATCTATTTTTAAATCATAACCACAAAAACTACTACAATAGTAGTAAATACATATTTTAAGTTTTTGTTTTTGCATTTAAATTATTTTCAAAATATTTTTAAACTATTAATTTGCTTGAGTGATTTTTTAGGTATTTTTTTTTAATATTTGATAACTAATCTAAAAATAAAAAAATCTAAAAAAATTTATCAACAAAATTTTTAATAAAAAAAGTATTTTACAAAAAATATAATTCAATGATTATCAAATACATCTATAATTTGTTTTTTTTTTTGATTAATTTAATTGCAACATGATGTGCAGGGGTGGCTGCAGGGCCCGGCCCCTGCAAAGTTTCCCTTTTAGCTTTAACGTTTAACCCTTTTTAAATTTTCTTTTCTAATTTGGCCTTCCCAACCTAATATCCTTGATGATGCATCGCATGGTACACGTAAGTAAAACAAAACACATTCTGAGATACCTCATTAAAACTGTAATCTATAGTGAGAGAAGACAGAATCGTGCTTAGGTTAATCGTTACCCCACAAGCACCTCTTTTGTATCTTTGCCTAACATCTTTGAAAACTGATGAGAAAATGGCTTCACCATGCGTTTTTCCTTCCACCAAAGCTCGCTAGCAGCCACCTTTGAAACGATTCCTTTCGTGATAATTCAGACTAATTACATCTAACAAAAAGAGATTTGCCCTCACCTTTTTATTTATATTATTTTTTCCTGTCCATTGGTTTTGATCATTCCTCTTTCATTCTCTTATCGTCATACTCACTTGCTCCGGTGAAGCTCTGGTCATAATTTTTTTTTGTTGAAGAGTCCATGGCTTCCTCTCAAGTGGTAGGGTAGAGTTCAATAGACAGCGGAAAGGGAGAACAGAGGCAGAGGGAGATAAAAAATAATGTCAATTAAAATGGCATAGAATAATTTTCAACTATCTTGATATAAAGTTGGACTGGGCTTCGGACCACGAAAGGATTCATGTATCCGTATGTTGTTTTTGTTGAGTCTTTGTGCCCTGCCATGGAAATAGCTTTGGCTAACCCTATTTTAAGAATGTCGTGTCTTGCTTGCAAAATCACGAAAAGAAAATTGGTTTTGCTCAAGCCTCTGCCGGGAAATTAATAGCCATTACTGCCCTATAGCAGTCGCTGCCTCGCATTTATGTGGGTTAATGTGCTAGCTAGCTAGCTAGCAGGTGGCGTGGCTTGCCCGTAATTTCTTCGTGAATCGTCAAAACTGGATTTGGACGCTGACAGGGAAGATGGGAAACGCAGGGGAATAAAAGCATAGCCCATCTACCACTGCCCTGAGGTAGCTGTTAGTTATAAACAGGTCGCTGTAAGAGGTATGCATATCTCATAGTTGAAGGAAGAATTAAAACTGATTGTTTTTTCCCCTTTGGTTGGAGTCTTGAATTTGGAAAAAATATGTGTTGATCTCTATTTTTGTACATAAAAAAGAAATTCGAATTCAAAGACTTTTTAAAGGTAAATAATGATATTAATTAATGCAAATTGAACTGCGATTCATTGATTGAGAACAGTAGTACTAAAATTAAAATAATAGTACAGTATAGACTAAGGAAAATTAGGGCTAGTCTAGTATTATTGCTTAATCTAGCCATTAAATCATCATAACAGACAAAGAAAGAGAGACCTGTCAATTGATCATGCTGAGCTCAAATCAACGTTAAATAAACTGACAGGCTCATCTCTTTTGACAAAGAGTCAAACCCTGCTGCTATGAAGATCATTAAATATCCATATTAAGATAATACGTTCTGTCTTAAGCCTATTAATATGATAATCATCATTTTATATCGAAAAATATATAAAATGTTTTTTTAATAACTTGCTGTATTTTTATTTTATTAATGGTAGTAAAAATGTTTGTTCTTAATTAATGATATATCATAAATTTCTATTCTTCATTTAATGTCATGAACCAGCTTTTTCAGCTTTTCCATTTAATCAAGACAACAAGTTTTTTTACAAGCATTTATATCTTCTTTCTTTTTTTAGAGTATTTATTGTACAGAATAAAAACAAATTTTTTTCTATATTAAAATTTAAAACTCTTTCTTTTATTTATTATAATCTTCATTTAAATTTATTGACTTTATCATTAGAGAATTTATAAATCCCATCAAAAAAATTATTTAACGAGTACTAGAACTTCCACCATAATTATATACTTTTCTAAACTATATGAAAATAAAAATAAAAGAACATGTTGAGTAATTTTATTATTAGCCATATTAAATCTTAGAAAATCATCAGATATAGATGTCCCCATCAGTATAGACAGTGCCTCTTAGAATGTATTTGACAGTGTGATAGCGGTTGCTTTTCAAATAGCTTTTCGTGTCGAAATATATGCCAATGATGTTTTTTCATTTTTTAAAAATTATTTTTGATATCAGCACATCAAAACGATCTAAAAAGTACAAATCAAACTCAATTTTAGTAAAAAATAAAAATAAATTTAGACAAAACATCGTTTGAAACGCAATGTCAAGCGGTGTCTTAACCAAGGATATTAAGGAGTCAGTATCGACTGTCGAATGTGCAGAATATTTTCGTCGCCATAAGTATCTCGTTTTCTTTTTAATGGATGGATGGGTTGTTGGGGCAATTAATACTGCCAATGCAATCGGGGTTGAATTTATTTATTATTATTTGGTATGCAATTAATATATAGAGTTTATGTTGTCTCACACGGGTTAGATAATTTTATCTACGTTGCAAGGAATAAAATCAAGTCACTCAGATTGAATTTCCCTTTCCCCTCTAGCTTCGATATTTCAACATAGTTTGGTCTCAATCGCCAATGTGCTGTATGCTATGCATCTTCTTAAGTCAGAATTAATCATAGTACTTATGCATTTGGAAGATATATTGCAGTGTTTGGTATTATATTTTGAAAAGAATTAATTAATTTTTTTTTATTTTACTTTTAAATTAATATAAATTTTAAAAAATATCAATTACCATACTCCCCAGAAATCATTCTATGATTGTTGTATTGAATTTGAAAACCGAGAATGATTACTTAAAAGATGGTTTCTTTTGTCGAGTTTTTTCCTCTCGACACTTTAATTATTCTACCATCCACCAGCTCAACACTAATCTTTAAAACGAAGTTAAGTGTTAAGCCCTCAGTTTTTCTTTTCACCAACAAAGCAAAAAGTCGCTAAAAGAGATGAACATTAATCCATTACCATCAATCTAAAACCCAACATAAACTGTATGAGAGACTCTGAGCATTTTGTTCTTGAGGTGGCTGGCTACTTTCGGCTGCACAGCGATTCTCCTCCCCAAGGAAGCGTAAAACAAGAGATGACATGACCTGCTTCCGTAGCTTGTCCGTGGGTGGCCCTAGGTACCTCACAGCCGTGGGGCTCCTTTGGAGGACCGTCTGTACAATAGGTTTAATAGCCCTAGAGGGAGGTTATAGCAGTAGTGTCTATTAAGAAATAACCTCTTTTTTTTTTTTTGTTAATAGTTATTAAAATCTAAAGGGAAAAAACGAAAGGTAAACAAGAGACCATGATAACTTGAAGGGTTCCAGAGGATCAAAAAGATGAGGTGTATTTTGACAACCATTGTAAATTTAGCGATCGCGGCACTAACTTTTGAAATACATGCAAATAGCTTTTCATGCTGAAAAACATGTAATAATATTTTTTTATTTTTTAAAAAAATTATTTTTGATATCAGTACATCAAAACGATCCAAAAAGTACAACCGTCACTCAATTTAAAAAAAAAAAATTTTGAAATTTATCAAAACACAGTTGACAACACAGAGACAAACGCTTTCTTAAAGACTGGTAGTTAAAACTAGGGTTTGAAGTTTCACAGAGAAAGAAAGAGCAGCAACCAGACCAATAATATACAAAGTCCATATCCCATCTAATACGACCTCTTGATTTGTCATCGCAAGCAAACACGTATCAATTTCCACCAACATAAGCATGCCTTTGTCAGACCAGCATCTTGCTTTGGCTCCATCTCATAACATGATGGCATATTTACGCCTAGTTTAGTGAAAAGATTGAGAGCACATGATTAACCAAATATTAATAAAAAAATAAAAGAGGTGTACTTTTACCGCACCTCCTCACAGATATATATTTATTGGAATGCTTTTTGTTTTTTTCTTTTAACAACCCATCTTCTTTCTATCTAACATCAAATCAAGTTTTATAATTTATTAAAATTTATTTTCTATATAATTATTATGATTTTATTGATTTGAGTTATTGGACTTTGTTTTTTATTAATATATTTTTTTAATTTTATTATTTAATATTTTTTTAATTATTAAATTTTTACGTATTAATCTATGATGATTCGGATGATTTATTATATGTTTTTTTAAAACATTTCAAGACAATGCCCGTCGCATCGTTAAGATAAATCATGAGACCGATTTGTCTGTTGGCAATACAATTTGCAGGTGCATGACTTTTTTTTCGGAAAGGAATAATTGAAATGAGCGAACAACAAACATTTTGCAAAGTATGGGATTCGTTAGCGGTCGAAGGACTCCTGGCTTATAACAAGGAGTGTTTTTTTATATAGCATGGTAAGAAAAGGAATCAGTAAACTAGCACAGGCTATAAAAAAAATAAAAATAACAAAACAAAAAAAGATTTCCCATATGATATTTTAGATCTGCTTGTTGCAATTAAGAAACCTGTTAAAACTCAATAAATCATTAATTGCAACCCTTTAAATTAAAGATAATTTGATAAAAAGATTTCCTTTGAAACTATTTTTTAAAACAGTGCTTGTTTAACCTCTTGGTAACATTAGGCTAATTTTGTTCTGAGTGGATTGATGATGACAACATTAAATCATCGTGCTTAAGCAATACTCTTTATCAGTCCAGGAGATTCCATGTGGGTCATGTCATATAACATAGGTTTTAAATCGAGCATTTTTCGAGCATTATCCGAAAGACCAAATGTCTTGACCATTAGATTATCAGCATGATTTTGAGGATTTTCTGGGCTTGGAATAAATCTAGGCAAGGAGCAATTAGTAAACGGAAGGCCTTTTCCAAATCTTAGGGCAGAGTAAGCAGGAGTGGGGGCCTTCGTACCCTGAATTTGACAAGAGCAAAGCGACCATGACAAGGAAAAAAATAAAATAAAAAAAAACATCCAAAAGTAATCCAACAAAAATAACATAAGCCTCACATGGAAATGAGTCATGGATTGATGGATGATGATGATGATGGAGATTGTCTAAAAGGGGCGGCTTGGACTCTACTGATCATCCATCACGACTGTTCTTGCGTGGAGATGATGAAGCTCTCTCTCTTTAATTATGGATCATCAAAGACGACGTCAACAAACAACATGATAAAGCACATTAAAAAAAAACTAAAAGGGATCAGTAAATCACTGTACATTGTTTCTAAAATCACTGTGGATTGCACTGTTTACGTTTAGCATTTTTTTCGTGAGTTTTGACCAGTTTTGTTTGCTGTCTTTTTCAATTTTTTTGGACACTTGGCAGCATCTCTGCCATACATCTTTAACAGGCTACAACTTTATGTCTTTGTTTTTTTTTATGCAAACGCCTCAAACAAAGCAAATATACATTCACAATTCCAGATCTAAAAGGGCTTAAGAAAACATTGTGGCTAGCCTTACTGTGGACTGGAGCAATTCATTTAAAGGTCTGCTTTGGTGTTTTCACAATTCAAGATCTTGGTTTGCATCATTCAGTTCTCACCAGGAGGTCTGCCCAGTGCTTCCCTTCGTTCACTAAAAAAGAATGGAATCCAGATCGGTAAGTGACTTCCCATAAGCTTCGTTCACCTGCCGTGTGATTTTTTTCGGTGCTTATAGAGCTCTGTCCCCTCACGACAGATTTTATAATTGCATAGCTTTGTCTGATTAGCTTCTCCTTTTTCTTGCTGCTCTGGCCCTCATGGACAGATTTTAAATGAAGACCGGGAAATGAAGACCTAAACGACGGCTTGGATTTCATGATGGCTTAGGCTGAAAGGGAAAGGGACTTTAGTCTGCAGAGACGTCGCCGCCACCAGAAAATCTGGCTTGATTTTAGGAGTTCTTAAATGCAGCGCCAGAGCAGGTGAGCTTATTTGTGATTAGTAATTTGGTCAGATTTTGTATATAATTGCAGTGATTGACTGACCAGTTTGGTTTTTTTTAAAATTAATTTAATTTTTAGTTTGCTTTTTTACAAAATATCACTTGACAGTGAAGCTTTTTTTATTAGGTGGCTTGGCATGGATTAAAAGGCTCTTTGTGGCTCTTATTATTACATGGCTGTTTGCTTGCATTTCTTTGTGCTGGTACGTTTTTTTCCCTAAGAATTAAGGTGTTGACATGCATTTGGATGTCTCAGTTGAGATAGGTGAGAGTGGGTTGGTTCAGCATGCTGATGAAAAGAGAAGAGGAGTATGGTTTTAAGCTGTTTCAGCTGACAGGCATTTAATGCACGTCAAGGTTGGCATGTTGCTGCCATTGTGATGTGCAATGTTTTTCTTAGCGGGAAATGTGGAGACAAGGTGAGGGGGCTGATTTGTTAGTTTAATTCTGACTTTAGTAGGTGATGGGCTGTCCTGTTTGAATATTTTTAAGAACTCTATTTTATATCTGGTCATTTTTCTTGAGCGGGAAATGTGGAGACAAGTGAGGGGCTGATTTGTTAGTTTAGTTCTGACTTGGTAGGTGATGGGTTGTCCTGTTGGAATATTTTTAAGAACTCTATTTCATATCTGTCATAGCAATCACTTCTGTTTTGTGACATCCAGTTACTTGCTTTTTATCATGTTGTGGCATGTATTTTCGTTTTTTCCTGCAAAGATATATAATGCTTTAAGCTTTGCTTTTGGGTGTACTGGCTCCTAACTTTTCCCCCGTGTTCTACTAAGACAAAGGTTAGTTTTTTTAAGATTATTCTCTGCTTTTCCTCAGCTTTAGTTTCAAATCAATTGGGTTGCAAGTTATGAACTTTACTGTGTTTTTAAGATTTGGCTCCTTTTAGTTGTCTTTAATTTTTTTTTTACTTTTGTTGAACGATTATTTGTAGCATTGTTTGTTGCCTTTTTTGTTATTAGTAATATACCAATCCTTATGCCCCAATACATTTGACTACAAACATTCAGCAATCAAAGTTAATAGCATTAGCCCCGAAGACCCTCCAAGCACAAAAATTACCTTAGCCTTCTTCTAGCCCCCAAAGAGTTTCATATAAATATGTGTGTTTGGTGATATAAATTAGGGGGGTTAAAGAAAAAGAAAACAAATATTGTTCCCGATAAGAAATAAGGTAAAAATCACACAACTCATAAAAAGCTTTGTTTGCTCTGACACACAGATTTTGGGATCTTTTCTCTGAACTCTAGACAGTTATAAACAGGGCAAGTTGTTAAAGAAATTGAAATCGGCCAGTAGTTAAGCTAAGCATGATTCTATCTGACACCTATTCCAAAGTTTTTATCTTTTTTATAGAATTGTTAAAGGAGAAAATGCCTTACTCTGGCGACATGTATCCAAAATGTACCCACAAGACGTGTAAGGAGAGATGCACTTCCAGCTTAGTTAGTTTTGTTAATCCAAAATCTGCAACCTGTACAATAAAGGATTCAGTACAACTATGTGAAAAAGGCTTAAAATGGGACACCATCATGAGAAAAATATCAATCCAACCTTTCCCCTGAAGTTCTTGCGTATCAGTATGTTTTGCTGATTTAATATCACGATGAATATAAACATGGACAATATGCTCATGGATATATTCAAGACCTCTAGCTGAATCAAGGCAATCTAGAAAAACAGAGCTTAATCTTCTAGAACATTTAACACTGTTTGGCCATGCAGCCTACAGAGTTTTGACAATTGCGCTGCATGCTTTAGGGAATTTAAAAAAAAATTGTTAGCGGAATGAAAGACCACAGAATTTTCATAGAGTTTCAGCGAAAAAACCTCAGTATATCTTCACTACTTTTTTTTTAAAACGCCTTTTCCGTAACCTGGAGTAGAAGTCTAGCACCTAAAAAACAAAAAGATTTTCAATCAACAACACAGGAGATTTTAGGGTAAGTGTTTTTGTTCCATCTGGTTTTGATTAAAAAAATTATGGATTGAGATGAATGAATTTGTTATTTGAGCATGAGGCATTAAACCAAGTATGTTGTATCACTTTGTGTTCAATTCTCTCTATATGGGCAAGGCAGTGGAAGTATTTTCATAATTATTTTCTTTTGATTTTCATAATCGCATGTTTTTTTTATTGTTGTTATTATCCATCTCTCAAGTTCAAATTTGCTTGGTGACTTTCTATTTTTAACCATTTGTTGCATGTATTCCAATTAGTGTTGAGCTATCTTTAGTTGCAGGGAGTTGTAACACCACCTTTTTCCTCTGTCATTCAAGTTACAGGTGCACCATTATTTTTCAGACTTTACCTCTTTTTTGCTTGCAGCTTTGTTGTTGTATTTTTCTTTCCATTTTATGTTTGTTTTTTTACAGATTAATTCTTTTTTTTTTTTCAATATTAGAAATATATTGAAATACTTTGTTTGATAAAGTATTAAAAATATATTGCAATAACTGTAAAAAAAAACAAGTGCATGTCATGATCATCCATTTTTCAAGAATAAAAAGATTGTGCCCCATAGGCTGTAAAGCCACATATGCCAAATAAATACATAATTTGTGATTTAAATATTAGTTTGTTCATTGCAAAATTAATGTAAACCCATCATTATATAAAAACACCAACTCTATACTGGAACCCATCATTATAAATATTACTTTGTCCATGCAATTTTTTATTTTATTTGGTCCATGTTTTTTATAGTTAAGAGTTTTTTGCCTAATCCATGTGGTCTTTTTAATTGGCAAGGGCTGTCATGTGGCATTGTTTTTTTTTTTTTAATTTCAGTAACTACAGTTCCCCTTTATTGTTTTCATTTGCTTTGTAGTTTTTTTTTTTTTTTTTTTTTTCCATTTCCTGTCAACTTATCTTTATGCCTTTGAATGGGTCCATTTTTTTTTTTTTTTTTTTTTCAGTTTACTAGTAATGTGTGAGTTGTATTTGTTCTCTCATTCCTTTCTAACATGATCAGTATAATGCATACATTATCTAATAACATTTTTTTCCTGCACTATGTTCAGACAAAGCCTTAGGTAGCTTCATTGGTGTTAAACTTCACGTTGTTCCCTTTAAAAAAAATTGTTATTTGAGATGAGGCATTTTGAAGTTGATTGGTGCTTCAGATATGAGAAAAACAATTTGTTTGTGGTTTTTTCCATCTGGATTTTGGGTGTTAATTTGGTTGATTGGTGGATTTATGCATCTTGAAATTGTTTGTTTTGCAGTTGCTTTATTTTGTGTGGATTTTCTCAGAATCTTTAATCGTGTAGGCTATTGATTTTGCTAATCCCACTTTCTGCTTACAAGAGAGGAATCTAACAAACAAGGTATTTTTTCGTTGCTCTCTCTTTTTTTATTAAACAGTGTTATGTTCTTAGTGTTTCTAATTCAACTTCTTACAGCCTAATTTTCTAATTATACCTAAATTTTTTTAGAATATCTTTGTTGTTTGTGTGTTGAAAGATATAAGTTAGGTTAATTCACCAGTTCACATGCTTATTCTTTTTTGCACATGATAAGACTTGAGATTTCTAGGGGTTGTTTTGCTCTGCTGGAAATATATCATGCTTGCTGATTTGTCTTTTTTTTTTTTTTAAAAAAAAAAGGTTGCTTGAACTCATGCTCTGCGTTTTAAAATTTAATTTCCTCTTTATTTTCTCACCACAGCTTTGCGTTTCTCTTCTCTATACCCATTTTTGATTACAAATATTTCAAAGGGAATTTTTTATTTGTCTCACAAATTGAAATTGTTCTTGAGTTCTGGCATAGAATTTCCCTTGTCATGTTCTTTCAAAGCCGCCCCTTTCAACTACACCACAAATCATTCCAAGACACTCACCAATTTTACGTCTGTTTAAAGTAGCATTTGCTTCTTTACTTGCCGTTGTACTTTGCATATAGTAAAAGCCAAAAAAAGCTAAAAAAAGGAGGCATGGGATTGCTCTGCACCTAGCCTCTGATCATTTACATTTTCCTTTTCTTAATTCTCTACTTGGGGAGAAGAAAACGCAGCTAATTTATAATGTTAATCACAAACCTCAAGCATTCTGGTCCTTCAGTTCGTGCTAAAAGATATGGTCAAGGCTCTTGAAAATGTTTTATAACATTGATTACTGTTACTATCTATAAATCTCGGTGTCCAAAAATCACAAATAAATAGAAAAGTGAGCATAGATGTTTTGATTTGACATAACAACTGCAAGTCATGCTAAACAAATATATATTAACTTGCATAACATATAGGAAAAACAATCATGTATGCATACTAAATATGTATAGAAATTATATTTAAATAAAGGTAATTTAGGATGCTTATTTATTGAAATTCTTAGAGTATTATCAGTTTAAAATCATCTTGAGATATCTTATTTGCATGCAATTTGTAAGACTTTTTTAAAAATTTTCAGAAAAAAGATATTAGCTACTAAGTAAATCATGGTTCTGGAAATTCAATGCATTTGAAACTTGAAATGTTTGCTTTCATTGTTTTGGTATAAATTAACTACAATTTTCAAAACTGAATTCCATGTAAAGCTGGAGAATTAAGATTTTTTTTTTTCTTGATTAGGTTAGTGCCCACGTAGAGGAATTGCTTGAGTCGTTGACTGACCTCTTCTCGCGTCCAAATACATAATAATGAACCTGTCTAGACTGTAGTTATTAATTAGTACTATCTTTTTTTTTATTAAGCATTAAACAAGTATGTTGTATCACTTTGTGTTCAATTCTCTCTATGTGAGCAAGGCAGTGGAAGTAGGGAAACAACTTTGTTGTTCACCAAGCTGATCAAGTCATGGCTGAAAAAGCCAAACCTTGCAAGATCGCATTGTAATCTCTCTTAACATTGATTTTTAATTGTAATTAGGGTTTTTGACTTTGGCTGGATACATTTGATTCTATCATAATTTTTTTAATTAGTTTATTTGTTCCGTAAAATGAATGGATTAGTTGTTTAATTTCAAATTGGTCTTGATGCTTTATTCCTTAATTTCTCCCCCCCCCCCCGATTTCGTGTGCAGTCAAGAGAACTAGCTTTGCTTGCAATTTCAGTTCTCGCTGTCATTTTCTTAGACAATTTGTGTTACCAAAAAGCTTTGGTTGAGACAAGCAACTACTTAACTACACCATCTTCACTTTTGTTTTATCTGCTTTGAATAATTTTGTCACTCAAAGGAAGGCTGGTTGAATTTTTAATAACTTGAGTTTGGGGTGTTGTTTTGCTTTGCTGGAAAATATATGATTGATGATGTGTATTTTTTAAAAAGGTGTTTGCTTGAACTCATGCTTAGTAATATGTGTTTTTTTTAAAAAAATAATTGAACTCATGTTAATGGTTATTTAAAGAGATACATTCTGAAATGAAAGATACTTAAAAATAAAAAATAATAATATGTTGAAGATTTTTCCGTTTAGGTGTTAATTGTGTTATGTTAACTCATGAAATAATTTAGGCAATCAATGTTATTGCTTCTATGCTTCAAAACGAAGAATTAAATTGTTTTTGGTTTGGCATGGTAATTTAAGGTGTTGTATGTTGAATTAAGAATTTTTAAATATTACTTTGTCCATGCAATTTTTATATATATATTTTGGGTCCATGTTTTTTATAGTTTGAGAGTTTTTTGCTCTAATCCATGTGGTCTTTTTAATTGGTAAGGGCTGTCATGTGGCATTGTTTTTTTTTTTTTTTTCATTTCAGTAACACTACAGCTCCCCTTATTGTTTTCATTTGCTTATGTGGTTTTGTTTGTTTTTTTTTTTTTTTTCCTTTTCCTGACATTTTATATGTATGCCTTTGAAGGGTTCCATATTTTTTTTTCCAGTTTACTAGGTAATGTGTGAGTTGTATTGTGTTCTCTCATTCCTTTGTAACATGATCAACATAATGCATACATTATCTAATAACATTTTTTTCCTGCACGATGTTCACACAAAGCCTTGGGTTGCTTCATTGTTGTTAAGCTTCACGTTGTTTTGTTCCCTTTTAAAAAAATTGTTATTTGAGATGAGGCATTTGAAGTTGATTGGTGCTTCAGATATGAGAAAAACAATTTGTCTGTGGTTTTTTTCCATCTTGATTTTGGGTGCTAATTGGGCTGATTGGTGGATTTATGCATTTGAAAATGTTTGTTTTACAGGTTAATTGGGCTAATTGTTCTAATCCAACTAATTCTCCTTTCATTTTATTACAAAAAACTCTTTTGTTCACAAGGAAAACCAAATCTTAACAGTACAGCCGCCTCTCTTTGGTACTTCAATCCAGACATACCAGAATGCTTGGCATATAAACATTTGTAAGTTATTCCAACATCAACCATCTCTCTTATGCTTTACCATTATCAATTTTTTTCTAACTAATTATTTTTTCACCATCTTTTTTAATCGATTGTACATGCAGCTTTGCACAACTACCCGTTGAAATACAACAACTCCCTTCATCATCAAATGTTGTTTTATCGATAAAGGAACAAATCAAAGAAAATAGGAGAACAATACATGAGATTCTTTGCATGAATCCTTATGAGCACAAGGTTATTTTTTAAACCCTTTTATTATTAGCTTTGATAACATACTTTACCTTCTTCATATAATTAGTTTTTAAAATTTCATTTAACCACACTCCTGAAACATGTATTTCCTTTCCATTACCAGCATCTAAGATTCACATGTCAAGCTTCGATTGTTGACTTTGATTTTCCCAATGGCTGGTGGTATCCAAGCTGTCCAAAATGCAACAAAAAACTTAGCGGGGGCAAAAACAATTACACATGCATGGATCATGATGCTATCACCTCTCTTCCAATTCCATGGTAAGTCATCTAATTTCACAACTAAAGCAATATTAAGTTGTTAAATAAAAAAATAATATTCCTTGGATACATTATCATGCACTTCTTATTAATGAACATGTATTCAATTTTATATTATAGGTTTCGCTTAGAATGCATTGTTACCGATGGAGAAGATGTCACTAATTTTCTTCTATTTGGGAAAACTGCTGAGAACTTTTTTGGATCATCGGCCCACCATTATGTCTATGATAAAAAATTTATTGATCCCTCAGTTATTCCTCCTGCCATGGCAGCAAAGTTAAACAAAAGCATGATTTTTCAGCTTCGATTTGGTGCTTTCAGATCCATCACCAACAGATGTGAGGTTATCATTACTAATATCTTTGACGACAGCACAAATGAGAGCATCCATCCTCTAGAAACAGCAACTCCAGAAGCTAAATCATCTCCTACATCCAAGACATCTACTCCATTAAGCTATATGAAACAGGTTCTCAAAGCTCCATCAACTCCACAAAATACTGTCACACAACTCAGGATTGCTCCTGATTCCTTGGAGACACCACCTCAGAACATATCACCAAACAAGGAAACAAGCATAAACAGTGAAGCACGACGTGCACTTGATTTTGAAGATGCAACACAGCAGCTCAGGCAAGTTTACATTTCCCCACACTTTCTTTACATTTTTTTTTTCTTAACACGTGCTAAATTTGATGGTTCTTAACCTGTGATGGTTCTGCCTTGCATCTCTTTAACTCCTTTGGTTACAATAGTCATGAAGATGAGCATGACAAAGCAATTGAAGTCCAAGGAAACCTGGGAAACATAGCTACATCTGAGATATTTGATCACTCACTTCCACCTTTGAAAAAACAACGGGCAACATCCTCATCATCCTTGAAGGTTTGATTTTTAACCTCACATTCTTATAAATCAATTTCCAATTTGTCCAACATGCCTTTTATTTGTTATTTATTTTCTAATTCTATTTGTTTTTTATTATTTTACATTTACCTATTTCTCTTCACTTCACAACCCATAATTCATGAGTTCTTTTCTTCTTTACATGCTAATTATAACATTGAAAACAATTCTTAAAAGAGAGAAAATCATTCCCCGGAAAATTTATATATCAATATTAATACTTTTCATTAAAACCAAAGAATTATTAAAGGATATATGTATATTAACAATGAGAAGAAAACATAATTATTATGTGCACACAATAAATACTTAGATAAAGAAGAAATCATTACAATTATATATGTGCATATGTTACTTAAACAATTGCAATAAATATGGTTACTTTCTTGGTGAATGCTGTAAATTAAAGTCATCCCAGAGGTTGGGGAACCATGACACCAATTCCTGATACATGATATGCACAATGGATGGTCCACATTTAGGCAGGACTGCAAGCCTTCTTTTAGGTGTTGTAGGATTTGAAAGCACATTATCCAGGCATACATTGCACTCAATTTCTTCACTATGTTTTAATGCCACAAGAAACTTTTGTTTCGTTTCTTCTCACATGATTTCAAATGCTCCCCTCTTTCATCTTCCCTGAAGGAATAATCACAGCAATGTGATGCTAGAGTTTTTTGAGAAAAAAAGTTTTTCCTTTTTTTTTTCAGTTTAGGATTTTTATTGCTTTGAAAAAGGTTTTATAATGACTACATAAACTGTATATACAATAATGTAAAAAAAAAAAAAAACATGGTCAATTTTTATATCTTGCTTCATCCACACATTTAACTTCATCTACTACACAAATGTTCACAGAATTTTCAACCTTCAATTGCATCTATAACACAAAACAAAAAAAAACCAAAAACATTTTTGTGAAGGCTATTTAACATGTCCAAAAAATACTAACAACAATGACTTGGATTTGTTGTCTTTACATAATTTATTTTATTGTCTTTACATTGCAGAAACACTAGCAATTCCTCTACAAATGACTTGGATTTAGATTCCTGTAGCAAGAACATGGAGAGGAATCTGGCAGCTTATTTCTACTTTTGATGTTGTTTATAACTTAATCTATATTATCATGACTGCTGCCTCTGTAATTTTGATATAGTTTTGAAACAACAATGTCCTTTAAGTGCTCAGCAATCTGACAACTTATTTGCATTTTGTTGTTGTTTATAACTTTATCTATATTATCAAACCTTTGATACTATACCTAGCTGCAGTTCTTTTTATTATTGCTTAGCAATTATTATTTTTCATGCATGTTATGCTTATTCTGGTAAAAAACTGTATTTTCATTCATAACCTAAAATCGCCCGCAGCAAAGCGCGGGCAATCAAGCTAGTGAAAAGCTAAAAAATGTGGGCAAAAGCCTCCCCTTCGCCATACCCTTGGCATCTTTGCAGATGTTTTCTCACCCCCGGATAAACAAACTACCATTTTCTTTCCTTCAAGTCCGATTCGAGCATTCGAGCTCTAATATATGTGTGTTCAGTTAATACCGACATTACTCTCTTTTACCAAGAAACTACGGGGCTCGTTGATATACAATCTTGATCTCGTGATTTTGTTTTTGGTTTTCCGCAGGATCAGAATGTGATTCTTGGCGCGTAGGGAGCATGCAGTTGGAGATTTAAGATTCACGATATACCTGACCAACTTGTAAAGTTTTAAATTTATTTTTTAATAATTATTAATTTAAGTTTTAAAAATTTCAGGACTATCAAAAATTTACATGATTATTAATTTTAGGACCCGTAAAATCAGTCGGGGTGTGAGCAAATTAGATCGAATACCCACGTTGATGATAATAAAAAATTCTTGATATATCAATACATTGATAAATATATATATATATATATATATATATATATATATATATATATATTTATGTTGTTTGGGGGTCATGTAAATTCTATTTTACAACATCAGATCATGCAGCGAACGCATTATAGGAATTAACAAATAAATATGTTATTGAAAACATTATGCAGATAAATTAATATTATATGGATACTTTTATCGTTGTTGTTTTAAAGGAGGCCCTAGTCTTTGAATTTTTTTTCTAACCCCCTTATTCTCATCCCAACGGAGCTCCAAAAATCTGAATTGTACTAAAAAACTCAATTATAGTGGTATTTTCTTCAAAAAATATAAGCCCCCTATAATTAAGATAATATAATTACATGGCGAAAAACAATTTTTTTAATCAATTGAATTATCTCGTTATAATTCCTGCCCATGAATACACACGACTACTTAAGAGGTTAAAATTTTTTTTTTAAAAAAACTAAACTCCTTATAATTTATTTTTTAAAATAAAACCGAAGGTTTAGTGAGTTGAGGGTTATCATGTACCGTGCCTTATTCTATTTTAATGCGTAGATTTTAACAAGAAACAAAGCTTTATTTTATTTTATTTTATATGGTTTTTGGAGACGGGCCTTAAATGTTTTTTTAATATTTTTTGCTTGGATGGGATTGAAATGAGATGTTTTATTATATATAGTAACTTGTGAAATGGCAGTGCATTTTATATTGTATATAAAACTACTTTAAACAAAATATCAAAAATAAATTAAAAGTTGGACCTGGATAATTCAATTCAACCCGTAGTAGATTCATTAAAACCAAACCCGTGTTTAAATTTGACCCATTGGAGAAAACCATCAGCCACCAAAACGTGCACATTCTAGATGGTGTCAAAGAAGAGTGAAACACACGCGCATCGAGAAAAGCACCGGGCGGTAATTAACTTGACTGGAGAAAGAAATCTCCCTTTATTATATTTCTTTTCACCCAAAGAAAAACCGTAACAAACCTTCTTCTAAAAGTGTATTTAGGATATCTTAGATTGTTTTTAAAATTATTTTTTATTTAAAAAATATATTAAAATAATATTTATTTTTAATTTTTTTAAATTGATTTTTAATTTCAATTCATCAAAATAATGTAAAAATATATAATCAAAAATTAAAAAAATTAATTTTTTATAAAATAACGATGACGTGAAAATCACGAAGCTCTGTTTGCTAGGAGGAATGTGGGCAGGGATATGAAAAGGGGTGCATGAGAAATGAAGAATCCGTGTTTTCTTTTTCTTGCAAGATTGATAAACACCCCCACTTCCAAGCAAGGGATTGAAAGGAATTTTTTTTTTGCATCTGTTTTCGCTTTATAATTTTTCTTCCTATCAATTTTGACAATTCAACATCTCTTTTATTTAATTTTCAAACAATACAATTAAAGAAGCAACCACCTCGGCAACCTCAATCAATGTAGCAGCCACGACCATAAGCAAGTACACACATTTATATAGTTTGGTAATGACATAGTTTATGCTTTTTTCTTACACCATCAAGAAAAAATCGTTTCTTACCAAATAATTTATACCTTTTGCATTGGATCCATAAATAATTATTTTTCAAACTAGATGTTGTAAAAGCTAAAATAATATATTTTTTATTCAAGAAGATTTGTTTTTTATTTATTTATTTTACATGTAAAAATCTATTTTTCAATAATTTTTATTAAATATATATTTTTTAAAATTATAAGAAACCTATAATTTTTAAACCTATCGTAATAATAAGCACACAGCTTTAAACCAAACGGACCCTAAAAGACTAAAAATCCACAAACGATTTCTTCCCTCCTAATTATGATGACAAGCACACACCCCTTTAAGCCAAACCGACCTTTGCAAGCCTAAAAACCCACGAAACAATTTCTTCCGCGCTAATTATTTTATTACCAGTGTTCTATGTGTCGTTGCTGACGTGGTGCCTGCGAGAGAGCTGCAATTTCTTAACTTCAATTGTATATAAAACTATTATCCTAAACTCAGCAACCCAGCAAAATTAATGGAAAAAAAGGAGGAGATTCTCTATTTATTTAATTAAATCTAAATAATCACACAGGGATGCTGACCAATGACCAGAGAAATCTTGAAGTGCAGGTACCCCCTGCCACAACCACCCAATAAGAGAAGAGAGACAAATTACAACCAATATTATTATAAACCCTAATCCAAAATCCAAAATCCAAATTCCAAGCACTTTAACAGAGAGAGAGAGAGAGAGAGAGAGAGAGAGTAACTATTCAGAAAGAGAGGGTGGCTACTTTTTACTTTAAGTTCTTGAAAAAAAAAAAGAAAAAAAAAACAAAAGAAAAGAGAAGAGACACATGGAGCACCATTTTTATTAAAGAAAGTGGAGAGAGGATAATAATAATAAGAAAAAGAAGAAAGGAAAGAAGGAGAGAAGGTGGTGGTGGTGTTACTAGGAGAAGTAATAGTGATAGATAGCTGAAGAAGTGCAGAAGAAGAGAAGAGAATTAGTAATATTATTATTAATCGAGATGCGTGCACAAAATATTATTAAAAACAAATCTGACAATTCGTCTTCCTCCTTCTCCGTACTCCTCCTATTTCTACTTTTGATCCTCATTTTGCCCAGTATCTAACTCTGTCTCTGTTTTCTTGGATTTTGATTCCTTTTCTTCATATGCTTGAATCGATCTGCGGATGCATTCTTGATGAATCAGGTATCAGTTGGTAAAATATTTCTTGTGCTTCCTTTTGCTGCTGCTGCTGCTGCTGTTTAAGGGGATCTTTTTTGTTGCTATAATGATGTTAACTTTAATTGTGTTGTAAATACTGGTAAACACTTGTCAGATTTGTGAGTGGCTATTATTTTTCTTGTTGTTAGGATTCCTTAACCCTCCCTGGATATATTTTGTGATTCTCGGAGGTTTTTTTAAATTTGTTTCTCCTTTCTTTCTTGATTTATTCTTAATTACATTTAAAATGTCAAAATATCAGACAAATTAATCACCCCCACCTTTTTTTGCTTCTTGTGGGGGTTTCAACTTTAGTCAACTCAGTTCATTTCTTGATTATCTTTCCAAATTCCCTCTAAATTCTCCTAAAGTCAAAGAAGAGTTTTTTTTAATAGTGGGGGGTCGTGGTTTAAATTGGATTGGTTTTGCTTTCTATGGGAATACCTGATTCTTCTCTATTCTATCTACTACACAAAGTTAGGTCTTGGATTTCTTGGGGAGCAAGTGATCTTTCACCATCTTGTTTGTCTGCTAACTTCGAGATGCCAAATAACGATACCGTCAACATGTGTAGTGAGTGTGATTCAAATAATAACCAGTTTTTAAACGGATACCATTGCCAAAGTTGTGGTAAGTGGTCATGTTTCAATTGTATGAGAGGATACCAATTCAATGTTGTGAACTGCAACGCTGATTTTGGGGAGGCTATCAAATACTGTAAGTTTTGTAATGGGGTTACTGTGAAACGTGATGGTGGAAGGAAGAATGATGAGAAAGTACATCCTACTGACTCTCCAAGAGGGAGCCCCGAGCCACCTTCACCTTCTTTTAGTGCTGCATCGATCCAGAGTGATCATCTTGCCCACTATCTTGAATCCAGGGGTTGTGGGTTTTCTCCTAATACAATAACCTCCAGGAGTATGACTTCTTTTAGTGCTCACCCGTCTCCCGTTTCTGTTCGTCGTTCATCAAGCAGGTGATAATTCTCAAGCACCCCGCACCCTATTGTTTGATTAGAATTTACATGCTGTACTTGTATTTTTTAGTATGGTGTCAGTTTTCCCTTATCTGTATTTTTTTTTCTCCGTAGCTGATGGATCTTTACATGTATGTATTCAATAATGCAGGAGTGATGAGGAAGAAGCAGGGGATTCTGGGAAGCTCTTTTACAGCCCATTGAGTGAGTACTCTCATGATATTTCAGATATAGATTCAAGTAGTGTTAGTGCTAGGCTTGAGTTTTGCAATTGTAAGTCAATGGGATCGAGTCCTTTAGACAGCCCGTCTAGGATTGATTTTAGTTCCAATAGAGCTGGGCATACTGTACAGAGGGGGCGAGAAGGAAGCTCATTGTCTCAAAGTGACGGTCCCTTTGATAAAGAAAATATGGTAATTTTAAGAAGGCCTGATAAAAGGACCGAGGATCCAGAGAATGCTGATGGTTACTCTGATGACGTGTCAGTGTTGAGGGATCAATATGACAAGTCCCAAAAGCCACTGGATCTTGAAAGCAATGGTCTTATCTGGTTTCTCCCACCCCCTGAGGATGAAAATGACGAAACAGAGAGTAGTTTCTTCACATATGATGACGAAGATGATGATATTGGGGATTCTTCTGCAATTTTCTTACCGAGTAGCAGCCTCTCTAGTACGTTTCCATCAAAGGAAAATCAGAATGAGATTAACAAGGACCCTCTTAAAGCTGTGATACAGGGGCATTTTAGGGCTCTTGTAGCGCAGCTTTTACAGGGAGAAGGTATCAAAGCCAGCAAGGAGGAAACCAATGAAGAATGGCTTGACATAGTCACAACAATTGCATGGCAAGCTGCGAATTTTGTGAAACCAGATACCAGCAGAGGAGGCAGTATGGATCCGGTTGATTATGTAAAGGTTAAATGTATAGCATCAGGAAATCCAAGTGATAGGTATGCATTTCTTTATGTTCTGCAGGTGCTTTATCTCCAAACTCTCCATGCCATTTTCATGCAAATAATGCCATTTCTTTTTAAGCTGTGGATATCTTTTGCGCTTGCAGCACTCTTGTAAAGGGGGTAGTTTGTACAAAAAATATAAAGCACAAGCGCATGACCACACAATACAAAAATCCCAGATTACTTCTTCTAGGAGGAGCGCTTGAACATCAAAGTGTTGTGAATCAGCTGGCATCTTTCAATACATTAGTGCAAAAGGTACATTTGTCGTGTGTAAATTTCTTTAGCTTTAAGCAGATTTCAGGATTTATTGGGATGGGGGTTTAAACATTAATCTTTGATGCAGGAAAATGATCATCTCAAGCCGATCATGTCGAAAATAGAGGCTCTTCGCCCAAATGTTCTGCTGGTTGAGAAAAGCGTATCTCCATTTGCCCAAGAATATCTACTGGGAAAGGAAATTTCCTTGGTGCTTAATGTGAAAAGGCCTTTACTTGAACGAATAGCTCGGTGCACTGGTGCTTATATGAGTCCATCGTTTGAGAATATTTCTACAACACGACTGGGACACTGTGAACTATTCAGGGTAGAGAGAGTGTTTGAAGAACATGAGACTAGCAATCAGTTCAACAAAAAGCCATCTAAAACATTGATGTTTTTTGAAGGGTGTCCAAGGCGTTTAGGTTGCACGGTTTGTAATTAAACTCTAAATTATTATTAGTTTTCATTGAATTTTCATTTGGCTTGATTAGGTTCTAAAATACATAGAGATGCACCTTGTCCACTTATATTGTCATTACTGGTCTGTGCAGTGAATATTACCCCTTTTCAATCTCTGGAAATGAAGGTTTCTTTGGCTTGTGTTTGCTTGCACTCTAAACTTGTGTAGCAATGCATTCAGTTGCATAAAGTCAATATTGTCCGCGATCTATTAAACATTCAGCTTTGTGCGTTCCATATAATTTAACATCTTTGGTAGATTCCTTCAACGAGAATAGTTAGGGAGAGAATGTGACCTGTTTTTGGTTTAAGATTTCTTTATATATACTCTTGTGGAAGAATCTGATATCTAGTCAACTTGAGCAAGTGCACAAGCTTCCTAGATAGGAACTTGTCTCTCTGAATTTTTGTCCATTTAGGTCCAAGCCATATTACTGGGGTTTTGTGGACCATGGTACTGAGAAAAAATAAGATGTCTGCTACATATTTTGGCTGTCCTATGCTGCAGGGCTCAAGGATAAATGCTGCACTTCCCAGGCATTTTGTTGTCGACTTTTTGTAGACTGTTGATGCATTGAATAAGTGAGAAAAGGAAGTATGGTGCTTTTGTTATGTTGGTTAATGATTTGTTAATTTCGAACGGTTTAGTCATGCATTGACTAATTCTGCTTCACTGTCACATGAGAGTTGCATCATACTTTTGAAGCAATTTGCTACAAATTTAAGTTTAGATCTTCATATTTAAAATACTTCTTCAAAGACCCAAAAGGTTGCTTTTATGTTCATTTTGCTGTTGATTAGTCTGATGTAGACAAGCTATGCCACCATTTTTTTCTCACTGTAATTCTCTCATAATTGCTCTATGACCCTACATTGTCATCTTAAGGTTTGCGAAGACAAACGTTTCAGAATTTGGTTTTGGTTTCTTATTAGGTTTGTGTGGTCCATATTTTAGGTCCTGCTGAGGGGTACATGTCGCGAAGAGCTAAAGAAGGTTAAGCATGTTATTCAATATGCTGTTTTTGCAGCCTATCACTTGTCCCTTGAGACTTCTTTCCTTGCTGATGAGGGTGCAAGTCTTTCTAAGCAGACAGTTAGACCCTCGATTGCTATTCCTGAGAGGACAGCAGCAGATGAATCCATTTCAGTTGTATCTCCAATAACTTGCCATGCTGAAGTTGCTTTGTCTGCTCAGGATAATGATGGATCACTGGGTGTTAAACCAGAGCATGAAGGATCAGAATCATTGACTGGGGACCTTGATGCTGGTGTCATTCCTCCCTTACCTCCTCGTTCTGTCACTTGTAAGTCCGGAAATGAACTCTCTATCGCATACCATGGTGATTTAGTGTCTGATGTGGGACCATTGGATTCGTTTTCCGTAAGTGAATGTGAGGGTCTAAAGATTTCTGTTGTGCCTCCTCCTGGTATCGAAAATCTTTCACTACCAGAACTACAAGATATGATGGCTCAAGAGGGGGGGCAACTTATGGAGACTCGTGAATCAGTACAACCTGAGAAGATTGATGAAGATGAAGTTTCCAGTGAATACTTCTCTGCCACTGACACATACCAGAGCATATTAGTATCATTTTCAAGCCGTTGTGTGCTGAAAGGAACTGTATGCGAACGCTCACGGCTTCTGCGCATAAAATTCTATGGATCTTTTGATAAGCCACTTGGAAGATATCTTTGTGATGATCTGTTTAACCAGGTGACTTGTCATAGTTTTTGTTTGTCCTTTCCTGTAAGACACCTGTTACATATCTGAAGCTTATATTTTAATGGGTTTGTTGTCATCAGAAATCATGCTGTAAGTCATGTAAGGAGCTAGCTGAAGCACATGTTCTGTGTTTCACTCATCAGCAGGGCAATCTTACAATCAATGTTAGATCCCTTTCCTCTGTAAAACTACCTGGAGAACGTGATGGTAAGATATGGATGTGGCACCGATGCCTAAGGTGTGCTCACATAGATGGAGTCCCGCCAGCAACTCGTAGAGTTGTTATGTCAGCTGCTGCCTGGGGACTTTCTTTTGGAAAGTTTTTGGAACTGAGCTTTTCAAACCACGCAACTGCCAATCGTGTTGCACCTTGTGGTCATTCATTGCAGAGAGACTGTCTTAGATTCTATGGGTAAATTTTTGTAGTCATGGAATTATTATTATTGTTGTTGTTGTTGTTGCTGCTGTTGTTGTTCTTTCTCTCCTGTGTTGTTGGTAATCGCGGACAAGTCTCCTCTCACAGGTTTGGGAGCATGGTTGCGTTCTTCCGGTACTCCCCTATTGATATTTTGAATGTCCATTTGCCACCTTCAGTGCTTGAATTCAACAGCACCATTCAGCATGAGTGGATAAGGAAAGAGGCATCCGAGGTGCTTTTTAAGAATCCAGGCTTGCTTGCTTTAAATTGTTTTATTGTACTGATCTAATGTGGAACTGATATTTTGAACCTTTATGCTATTTTACACAGCTCTTGGGCAAAATGGAAACCTTCTATGGTGAGATATCTGGTGTGCTTGACAGCATGGAACAGAGAAGTAAATATTTTGGAGGTGAATTGTCAGATACCAATGAGTTACAGAGTCACATCATGGAGCTGAAAGATCAACTCTTAAAGGAAAAGGATGATTACAATGTAAGTACATGCTTAGTAGATCATTCCCTTGGAAAGTTAGTGCTAGTTCTTTAGATCTTTAGAGCATTATTATCGGATGTTTATCGTCTAATGTTGTTGTCACTCTGTTTATCCTTGTACATAATGTTTTCAAATTTCAAGTGATGAATCTTCTAATCAGTCCCCTTGATAACAGGTCATGCTACAACTGGCTATTATGGAGAGTTCAGATCAGACTGTTGTTGACATTTTAGAACTCAATCGCATAAGACGCGCTCTTCTAATTGGTTCTCATGTTTGGGAGCAGAAGCTTTTTTCACTGGACTCTGTCCTTAAAACAAATTCTCTCGTGAAGGCTAAAGAAGGTGGGGTGTCTTGTACTGAGCTCAAAGATTTGAGAAATGATATATTTTGCAAGGATAGCAAGTTTGACCGTGATCATGAAGAAAATATCTCTGGGTATTCAAAATCAAAAGAGATTGTTTGGAATGATTTTCAGTCAGAGAAGAAAGAAACAAGTCCTTCCTTCAAAATTTTTTTACCTGAGCATTCATTGCTGCCACTTCATCATAACACAGACGATGAAGTGCATGCAGATGGGGAAACTGTGAATAAGACATTCTTTAATGACATCCCTTCCCATGCATCCAATCTCTCTGACAGAATTGATTCTGCATGGACAGGTACCAATCAACTTCCAATTAAAGCTCAACCTCTACATGCACCGCAGGCAGAGGCAGATGGATTCCAACCTGGGCCTGTCAGGCAGCCACATTTGTTTGATAATCCTCCTTTTAGAAGGATGATGGCACCAGTGAGAGTTCATTCTTTTGATTCTGCATTGAGAGTGCAAGAAAGGATTCAGAAAGGGTTGCCTCCTTCACTGCATTTGTCAACTATCAGATCATTCCATGCATCTGGAGACTACAGGAGTATGCTGAGAGATCCTGTTTCAGCGATGAGGACTTATTCCCAGACATTGCCACTGGAGGCACAGAAGTTGAATTTAATTCCCAATTCCACGCACACATTTATCTCTTCTGCTGCTAATATGGCTGGAGGAGCTCGGTTACTGCTACCAATGAGGACCAACAGTGATATAGTTATAGGTGTGTATGACAATGATCCTGCAAGTGTAGTTTCGTATGCCCTCAGTTCCAAGGAATATGAGGATTGGGCTACTGATAGGTCAAATGAGAATGGAGGAATCTGGAGTACATTTGAGCGCAGTAAAGAAGCTTCTGCAGCTTCCTCTTTTACAGCCTGGCAGTCTTTTGGTTCTGTGGACTTGGATTATATCAGTTATGGAGGTTATGGGTCTGAAGATCCTTCATCATCCTTGGGTAACTTGTTTATGGTTTCAAAAAAATCTCCACATCTGACAATTTCTTATGAGGATGATTCTTCCTTTGCTGGAGGCAAAGTGAAGTTTTCTGTTACTTGTTATTTTGCGAAGCAGTTTGACTCTCTTAGGAAGAAATGCTGCCCTAGTGATGTAGATTTTGTTCGTTCACTGAGTCGCTCCCAGAAGTGGAGTGCTCAAGGAGGGAAAAGCAATGTATACTTTGCCAAGTCATTGGATGAGAGATTCATCATAAAACAAATAAAAAAGACTGAGTTGGAGTCCTTTGAGGAATTTGCACTGGAATATTTCAAGTATCTGACTGATCCTCTCAATTCAGGGAGCCCAACTTGCTTAGCAAAAATTCTTGGTATTTATCAGGTTAGACTTTTGTCCTTTGCTTTTATGAGAATATACTACATGCATGGGTAGGGGATACTGGGTGTAGTGGTGGAGTACATGTGATTTCTGGTGATTCTTATCTGATTAGTTTGGTGGCAGGTTACTGTAAAGCACTTGAGAGGTGGCAAGGAAACAAAAATGGATTTAATGGTGATGGAAAACCTCTTTTTTAACAGAAATATTGCGAGAGTTTATGATCTTAAGGGCTCTTCTCGATCCCGCTATAATCCAGACACATCTGGGTCCAACAAGGTCTTACTTGATACGAATCTGATGGAAACACTGCGTACAGATCCCATTTTTCTTGGAAGTAAGGCAAAGAGAAGCCTTGAGAGAGCTATATGGAATGATACATCATTTTTAGCGGTAAGCTTTTTGTTTAGCATCTTACCACTGTAAACATGAAAAGGTTTTTTAGCATTCAGTCTTTTATACTCATTTATGGCTGTGTTTTGATTTTTTCAGTAATTGCAATAAGCTTAGAATATTCAGTTTTTGAAATTCAAATCTAAAAGCAGTAGCAGCCTGAAAGACCTGGACTTTTGTTTGCATGAACTGTCACCTTCCCCTCTCCGTTCATTAATTGAGACGTTCTTTATTTCTTTAGATAATTACATGATCTGTTTCAAGCAATCAAGGTTTTCAGTTAATGTGTTAATTAAAAAAAAGCGTTATGGTTTTCTTTTGGTGATATCTAATATTAAGCACTTCCAACCTTGTACTTTTCTAGCTAGAAATTTGCCATAAAATGTTCTGTCATATTTATTCTCAAAGGCAGAGCACTGTAAATCCTGAAATATTAGCAGGAATGTTTCCAAAGTCTCGCTTTTAATTGACAAAACTGAAAGAAGTCATGATTGGCTTGAAAACAGAATGATGTTTGCCGTTACGAAGTCATGGCAGCATCACTTGAAAAGTTGCTAAAAGTTATTTTCAGTTTCGTTGTTTAGATACTTTCCTTCTTTTTTCCTCTTCTTTTGTTTTGAGAACCCTGCCAACCATTTTCTTTCTCTAATTTATCATCTTGCTTGAGCTAGGAAATGATTAAATTTTTTAGGCATTCCATGGATATCTTTCTTATAATTGTTTTTCCGATTTCGCTGTGCTTTTCCAGTCTGTTGATGTTATGGACTACTCTTTGCTCGTTGGAGTGGATGATGAGCGGAAGGAGCTGGTTTTAGGTATCATTGATTTCATGAGACAGTATACATGGGACAAGCATTTGGAGACGTGGGTCAAGGCAACTGGAATCCTCGGCGGTCCAAAAAATGCTTCCCCAACAATTGTTTCTCCAAAACAATACAAGAAAAGATTCCGAAAAGCAATGACTTCATACTTTCTCACAGTTCCTGATCAATGGTCTTCATGAACTGAATCATTGCATTCTTTTCATTCATAATCATTTGTTCATTAATAAGGCAATAGGATTATAGTTAGAGAGATGAGGGGGAAGGATGCAATCCAGTCCCAGCAATGTTTTTTCCTTTTTTTTTTTTGGTGAAATCTTGTATACGAGGGGATATAAATTCCTTGTAGAGAGGTCTTTGTACATCTTTTTATACATGTGCAATTGTCACCTCGAAGAAGAAACCTCAAATATACTTAGTACTATGATCCTTTTCCTTTGATGGCAAGAATAGCCGGTAAACTTGAACTTGAAGTTCTTAGCATATGGAATTTTCTGTCATGTGAGAAAGCATCTCTTCGAGCTTGAACTTCTGAATATGTTGTTGAGTCATCTAGCTTTTCAAAATAATTGCATTTCCTAGTCTTTAATTTCTGTTAGCAAGTCGTAATATGGGCTATCTAATGTTCTTTTCATCAACTTAATGTTACAAATCCAGCCAGTATTGCTTCATCGACAAGCTCCATACAAACCAATCATGGTAAACTTGATATCCTTGTCGGTAAAAGAGAGAATCAATTTAGACATTTTCTTATTCAGATTTTCTCTTATGTTGGAAAGAAAATGTTTCCAGTATCTCTTAAGACATGAGACGTAATATGATTTTTAATGCCCATGTGTTTGGTAATGGTAAGATATGATCTCTAGCTGACATGTAGGTAAACATTGCAGTTGTTGGTGGACTGTTTGTTGAAAGGGAAGCTTTAAAAGCCTTCAACCTAAGAGGGGGTGCAGTAAGTCCTCAAAATGAGTTTCAATGTTCACCTCAAAGCGTTCAATTTAATTCTTCCCAAGTTGAATGTTGTTTTTGTTGGGTCCAAATAATAATAAAAAAAAAAACTTGTATATTTGATCTATATATAAATTTAGATAATATTTATTTGTGAGTGCTTTTGTTCTCTATACTTTGATAGTTAAAAAAATAAGAAAAAAAATTCAGTATTTGGTTATTCTAGGATTTTAGATGAGAGTTAACTTTTTTTTAACCAAATATACATAACATGAACATGATTGTAATTTTACTTACTCTCTTGCTTCCTTATAAACAATCAATTCTTTAACCCAAAAAGTTTAGATATTAGATTTATATTAACTCAATTTGAACTTCCTTAAAAATATAATAATTTACAGCCAAAGGTTACATCTCTCAGTGCTCTAAGCACATCCTCAAAACCGCAAAGCTCCTTGGGTTCTATGTACAAAAACAAGAACGAGATCCGTGAGAATCTGCAGGGCTGAAGTAGAGGGAATGCGATTAGCTAGGTTATTTTCTCTCCACCACCTTGATATATATATATATTTGGATCCTTTGCTAATAAGAAGCCACGGCTGTTTGCGTCTCCCCTTCACTGACTGGCAGGAAACTCACTCGCTTCTGCAAAACATTGAATAAATAAATAAAGAACATACATATTAATCGATTCACGGTTCACATATTTAGACTGTTTTCAGTGAAGATGCAAATGGCTGTGGCTTTCTTTTATATATATATGTCAACAAACGTGCCTGCACGTATATATTCACAAGTTCCAAAAGGACAAATTAAATAATGACCAAGTGATGCATTACGCCATTAACAGCAGGCTAGCCTTCGGAATTTAAAATTCTGAGTCCATGATATTGTTTTTTTAATAGAGGCCTGTCGTTTTACTTGGTCTAGGTTAATTTCTCTCTCAAATATAAAAAAACGGCAACCAATTTATATTATACTAACAATAATGTAGGCAGGAAAGCAGTTCGAAACCCGACTTTTCTCCCATGAACGTGAAAAGGTCTTTGACTAAGCACGGCAATTCTGGACCATTAATTAGACTTGGTAAACGAGGTACAACAATTGACTGAACATAATTTGTGAAATATTTGCAGAGTTATTTATTCTTTTAAAAGCTGGAATCCAAAGTTCTCTGTTTTAATGTTTGTTTTTTTAATTAAAAATATATTAAAATAATGTTTTTAAAAGTTTTTTTTAAATTCTTAATATAAACATATTAAAATTATTAAATAAATACCTAGAAATTATTAATTTAAAGCCTTTTCAGATGAGAAACAGTTTAAAAAAACAAAAATAAATACACTCTTTGTGCTAAAAGATGCCACCCTTATATTTTTTATGCCCTTACCATCATCTATATATCATCATGAAAACCTCAAAAAAAAAAAAAAAAAATCGATATTATTGCGCTCCAAGGATCATACTGCGCTCCTATGATCTTTTCTGATTTTAACTTAAACTTCTCCGCCCAATTTAAGAAGTCTATATGTACACTATTTTATTGCGTAATTACTCAGGGAAAAAAAAAATGTTTGAAACGAAAGTCAAATTTTGGTTGAAAATACATGAATAGAACCGTACGTCTCACAACATTAAGTCACAAACTTTCAATTAAAATTTCATATTAACTAACTAGATCCTTAATTAAGAACTTGAAAGGTTCTGCTAACCGACCTCAGGAAAGTCCCTCGTCCACTTAATTATTATTATTATTATTATTATTATTATTATTATTATTATTATTATATCTATACCAAGTCCGTAGCTCGAAAGAGTTAACATTTTCAAGTAATCAAACCACATGACAGGAACCAAAATTAAAAATGTCAAATCCCCCCAAAAACTTCTAATCAGGATTAAAGGCAAACACCATGCCACAAAATCAGGATTAATGTCGAGAGGAACATACCTCACGTGCCTTGATGATACCTTGGCTGCTGACTCTCCCATGGCCACTCTTCCAATGAACTTGTTGCTGCAACAACGCACTCTCTTGACCATTTTGTGCAATCTCACGAGAGCTATTATTGCTGCCACCCGCAGTGTTTGCCATGCAGAGATCCACAATCTTAGCAGCTGCCTCAGTCTCATCTTTACTTTCTTGCATCAACCTCTCCACTTCTGCCTTTGGTAATCTCATCTTCACCCTCATTGCACCACTTTTTGCCTCCTCGGGCTCAATGCTAGCAGGCTTCATTATCGAGAGATCAGATGATGATCTCCTAGAGAGCATTAGGCTTTCGAGCCTGTCTTTAGCACTCATGTTAATCCCTGAACGAACCCTTCTTGGAACTTTCTCAGTTGGAGTCTTTGGTAGCTCTACTAGGAAGTAAAGCCTTTTTGGCACCAAGTCTTGGTGTGCTTCCAATGGCTTTGCCCTAATTCCATAATGCTTAACGGCCTCTGATTCTAGCAAAACATGCCCTGGATAGTCCTTAACTACCTCCCCAGCCTTCACTGGTGTCTTGAACTTGAATGTCTCGCCACTTATCTTCATGACTTTTGCAGTCTTTTTCCATCCTAAACTGTTGCCCATACTTAATTTCTCTCTTAAAACTTGAACACACAATGAACAAATGAACCCCTTGATCAAGGAGATCAATGCTCTTTAGTGTATACTTTATATCACTAGCAATTATAAAGCTGACAAAGGGGCGCCTGTATGGTGGGTGGAAGATAAGGACGCATGGATTTTTGGCTAGTTGTTAATATTATAGTCAATGAAGAAGGCAAGATTTTTAATTGAAAATTTGAAAAAGGCCGAAGTTTGACGAATGGAGAAAAGTACGTCTGGTCTCGCTTTCTATCCTAATACCAACTAAACGGTATTTTTTAGTTTAGCTTTATATATATATGTGCATGCATGCTTAGGTGCCATGGAAAATGTACTGCTGGATAGCTAGTAACCTCCAAAATACCCGTGATGGGTGGGTAAAAATAAGCACGATTACATAATCAAACTCTTATTTTGTTCTTTGAAACGAATATTAATTAACATTAATCACGGCGCGGTTTCAATTCTTTTCGTTGAGTTTCAACACCATTCGAATGAAAATTGACTCGGTAATAATATACTAATTTATCATGGCCGAGTTCTTCTAATTTTTTGGATGATAAATAATTTTTTAGGGAGACCGTAACTCTCTTTCTTTTCTTTTATTCGTGGTCTCCCAAGCTAATCTAACAAAAAAAGTTAGCATGCATATAATTTTGTGTACCAAATTTAATTAATTAACACGTTTAATTGGTAAGATAACTATATTTAAAGCAATTTGAGTGTGAATCGTGGGCCAAGTCCAAATTGATTGTCGGCTCATCAAGTTGGACGTGGCTATTTCTTTCAAGGGTATCTTCAACAAAGTTCTTTCTTCTGAACATGTCCTCATGAACTGGTAAATCTTACGCTTAATAATCTACAGTCATCCCAACTTGTCTTAAATTAAAGCCGAGAAAATATACCAGGCTTTAATTTTTGCACCAGATGTTTTGTTTTGACTGGGCTTCAAGTTGCATCCATATTCTTTGCCATACCATCCCATATGGATGAAGTTTCTAGGCAGAAGCCACCTGATCAGAGAACTAAATACTTTTTTTATTATTATTATTATTATTAATGGAAAATATCTGAATTAATTTGTGTATATCTCCATTAATTTTATAAATTCTTAAATTAACAATCTTGTGAGTTTTCAATAACCGAAGAAACTTAAACTCAAACCATTATAGAACTAAATACTTATTATAGCTTATTATAGCTGTGAGTGGCTTCTTCTTCTCTTTGTTTTCACTACAAGGAGGTTTAAATGTGTCGTAAGGTACAAGATGTTGGATAATCTTCTCTCATCCCCCAGATCATCCTACCTTTCTAGAATTCTAGGATTTGAAAGGAAACTCAGATTTAAATCACTGGAAGTTTTCTGAAATTGCTTTTTTCCAGTTAAAAATTGTGTTAAATATTATCTAAATTATACCATAAAGATTTAAAATCTACACAAACATACCACTTATTTTTGCTGAAAATCTTAATTTTATATAAAGAAATAAGAATAACAGGATTTGGATTCGTGATTCTTCTTTGGTTTACCTAACTTAATTTAATCCTATTTAAAAAATAATCTTAATTCAAGTTGTGAAGTGAAACCGTAAAATATCTTTATATTTAAAAGGCATATGAATTGTAATATAACACATTTCACTATAATTAGATGGACTAGAGACCGTTTCGTTGGCTAGTTTTTAACCAGGAAAATAAATATTTGTATTTTCCGAGAAAATTACAAAAAAAAAAAGAAGAAGAAAAAATACTAGTATAATTAGTACTCAACTAGCAAAGAAATTAAGAAAAGAAGAGGAAATAGCTAGAATTACTCGAGACAACAAGTGTAAACAAGCTGAAAATCTTGCGAAAATGACAAAAATGGTAGTTGAAGAGACATGGAAAATGAAGACCATAGCTAGCGTCATTGAGTGGTAAGCATTCGCAGCTTGCTCGAAAACAAAAAATAAATAGATAAAACAGAGACACAAACGTTAGCATCATACTTATCTCAAACAGCAACCATTGCATAATTGTGACCCTATTTTCTTCGGTCAACAGCACAAACTGAACCCAGAACCATGAATTTCATGGTCATCTATCACCTGTAATTCTGGCAGCACCTGCAACATAAACATTTTTGGCTCGTCTTCTTACACCCCAGCTCGTTTGCTTTTCTCACACCTGGGTCATTTAATTCCCTCGTCTTTGATCTATAGTCGCCTCGTGATGACGGCAGAGCTGTTTTTCTCAATAATTAAGCTCAATTGAGTTATTAATTATGGATTACCACCAAATAAATAATTAGCATTCATAACAAAATCCTTTTTTCAGCCGATATGAGCTTTTGTAATTTGGCAACTGAAGGTGAAAAGGTGTGTATCTTGAGTGGACTGGATTACGATTTACAACCTTTCAGTTCAATAATTACTACTTTTTTTTATTAAAAATCTGCTTGCCAAATTAACAAAAAGAAAACAATATTTTAGCAGGAGATAGGTTGCGGTTTCTAATGAACGTGCTTATGACTTCAGTAAAAGGAATCTTTCAAGTATTATGCACACCACCAGTCATTGAGTAATACAGGATGCTGCCGAGTTTTTAATAAAGTTGTAGACGATATTAATTGATGAGAGTTTTACGAGTAATATTACAGGGTGTTTTTGTTCAATAATCTTTTAATTTCTTTTTTAAGAAGTTAAAAATGTAATTATCAGTCTCTTTTTATTTAAATTTAATATTATTTTTAATTACATTTTTTTTATATCATAAATGGAGAACTTTCAGCTATTTATTAGGTTAATTTGTTTACCAATTGTCAAAAAATAAATTAAAAAGTTTATGCATAATCAAATTAAATATGCTAATAAATAAATAAAAATAATTATTAACAATATCTAAAAATTAAACTTAAAAAATCAAGAAATAAGTGTAAATCAATATATGTAACCTTGCAAAATAAAACATTTATTTGGTTATGTTTGTTAAATTTTATTTAGTACACTATTTCTTTTATTCAAGTCCCTCTTATTTTAACAAAAAAAACTAAAAATTAACAAAAATAAACTTGAACTTGAAAAATAGTAAGGTGCTGAAATTATATAATTTACGTTATTTTTTAAGTTTAAGAACCAGAATGTATTTTAAAAAAAAAAAACTTAAGACATGTCATCCATGTTTGATGCTTTTTTCATTTAAGTTCCTCTTTTTTAATTTCATTATTTCATAAAAAAATCAAATTCAATTGTTCTTTAATCACTACATTGCTAGAAAAAAATATGAGGAATAAATTGAAAAAATAGATTTTTTTACATATAACATGTGAGAGGATAAATATGAGAAATAATGCAATCAGGGCAGTCCATTGGTACAGTATAGGCATTCCCTTTTTTTAACACAGCCTATAAACCCATATCAATTTCTGAAAATAAAAGAAAACGTTTACATTTATCCTTCTTAATGCAGCAATTAATCCTCCTGCTGTGTCCAAGGCATCACTTGTAATGCAAAAGAGGCACTATAGGCCAAAAATTATTTTGACTCATTAGATATTTGCTGCTTCAAAATCGTTGCCGAATTTAGTCTTTACCCCCTGCCTGCCATACCCAAGAACTACTATTACTAGTGATGCGAGCAGGATAAATAATAAATTAAGGTTGTCAGTTTTGTTCATTTTCATTTCATTTAAAATGATAGATATATTTTGTTTTAGCTAAAAAAAAAATAGAATAAACTGAAATAAAATTAATCTCGCTCAGAATCTTGACTTGTTATGGAAATCCTGCTTGGAAAGTTCCGACTAAAAACGGGTTTTTTTTTTTTTTTTTTTATATATTAATTTTATTCTTTAACACTTATTTTATTGGATATTTTTTTAATTTATTATGATTTTTTTTTCTATAGTTATCTCAGTCTAATGATTAATATCATGGGCTTGATGAATTAACTCAATTGACTCGAGTTTTATAAAAAAATTATTATTATTATTTTTTTACAATTTTATCATTTAACTTCTTCAATATTTGCTTAATTATGAATTAAACTTTGTCATTTATTTCGATTTGTTTTCTATAAAATTATTCTAATCTCATAACTCGAGTCATAAATTCTGCAAGTTAACTTGAGTAAACTTAAATCATTTTATTATGTTTTTTTTAGATTTAACTTTTTTCTAATTTTATCATTTATCAATAAATTTATTAAAAAATAAACTTTATAATTTATTTTATTTAAAGTTATTAAGATCTTATAATTCAAGTCATAGATTTAAAAAGTTAATCCAAATTTACTTGTATCGATCCAATATGTTATATCTCAACATTTTTTTTTTAAATATATCATCTTAAATTTTTTTTAAATTAAATTATATTTTTATCAGATCATCCAAGATATTAAATCATTTCGGTTCTAACTCCCAATTTTTTTTTGACATTGGCAATATGAAAAACATCGCGCATGAACATAAGCTTCAGTTCAGACCCATGCTATTAAAAGATCAAACAGGAAAGCAATGTAAAAATTTCCATGACAAAACACGATCAATTGTATTTTTTTACACACATAAAAAAGGAAACAATACGCAATGAGAATGGCTTTTTATCTCACGCTCGTATCCTCAGTTTTCACACTATTATGAAATAGTGCGGCAATCATTGTCAAATAATAGGGGAATAAGGTTAAGATAAAAAAATAAAAAAATAAAAAATGACTCTCCATACAATTACCTCTGTTAGTTCTGTTGTAGCCTCCGAAGATGTTCCAACATTGAAGTAGCCTTTCGCTTCGCCCTCTCCGTACCATTTTTAGCAAGCTCCGTCAAAGGTATGACAGCACCAAGTCTACTTACAGAGGCAAGATTCTCAGGATCTCTCTTGCACAAGGAGAGCAAAATGGCTGCTGCATTCTCTTTGTTGCGGGGCAGTCCTGTCCTCAACAAATCTATCAGAACAGGTATAGTGCTGGCTTTTACTATAGCAACCTTTGCATCTTGGTTGCTGGCTAGAACTGACAAAATAGTCAATGCCTCGTCAACCATACAGTTTCTGGAGCCTGTAAGCATCTTTAATAAGGCTGTGATGATCCCTGCCCTTACAGCCCTGCCCTTATTCCCTTGATAAATGCAAAGATTGAACAAGGCTGTTGCAGCATCTTTCTTTCCTCTAGTGCTTCCATTTTCAAGCAATTCCACCAAAGCTGGTATTGCTCCTGATGCACCAATTATTATTTTGTTCTCATCTGCAAGTGACAAACTGAAAAGGGTTGCTGCAGCGTTCTCTCTTGCTTCCACACTCCCAGCTCTGAGAACTTGGACAATTGAAGGAACCGCACCGGCAAGCATTATCAGTGCCTTGTTATTTTCATATATAGAAAGGTTAAGGATGGAAGTTACAGCATTTTCTTGTATCAACGTATCTTCAGATGTTAAAAGGTTGACAAGAACAGGTATGGCTCCTGCTTCTGCTATCAGTATTCTGTTATCTGTGCTTCTTTTGGACAACGATCGGACACCAGAGACTGCAGCTCTACGATCCTCAATCAATCGGCTTGAGAGCTTGCGGACAATTGCCTGGATAGGTGCAATGTCCCCACTAACATCACGGAAAGATCCATCACTTTTTTTTATCCTCCCATTTGCTAACCCTGTTGGTTGCTCAACCTTGTGCTCTGCACACCACTGAGTTATTAAACTTCTTAGAACATAATTTGGGGTCAATGTCAAATGTTCTAGCTTCTGCTGAGTTTTTGGACATGTTGAGTTGCCGGTATCTATCCATCTCTGTATGTAAGACCTTTCATATGTCTGCAGAATTAAAAGAGATAGAATCAGAAGACAAGGATAAAAGGGTAGGTTAGTTTTTGATATTTACATGCAATATTTGCTAAAGAAAGATAGAAATTTTGGTATTTGAGATTGCCAACTACACCTGTCCTGTAGCCACAATAACAGGATCCCTCATTAGTTCAAGAGATATGGGGCACAGAAAATCATCAGGGACTTTAAGTGTATCATGCTTCTTTAAGTCTTCACCACTCTTGCTACCCAAAGAATCTTTCTCGCCACCATCAACAACATTCAATTCACTGGCCACCTGATATGCAGAGTGATCTTTTGAGCCATTACTTCCTGAAACTGCAGTCTGAATGTTTTCTGCAACTTTATGACTGACACCGCCACTATTCTCAATATGCCGACTTCTAGTTAACCTGTTGCCCATTGGTGATTGACCATCATCTTTTTCAATCGGCTGGGCAAAGGCAAAAGAAATCTCCCTTGAGTTCTTTGACCCATATCTTTCTGTGGCTCTCCGCAATTGTGCCCTCACCAATGCAACCTGGAAGAGCAACAACAGATAAAGCCAAGCTCGGACAGCAGCATAAAAAGGAGAAAACCACACATTTATCGATCCATACCTGTTCTTGCACTTCCTCTGATATGTCAAATTGATCGTATGGTATGTTAGCCAAAGACCTCTCCAGTTTCCATGTCACGCTGTGAAAGAGGGTCGCAATTTTCTTGGCAGCACTATCCTTAATTAGATCAAGATATAAAATACTTTAGAAGAAGTACCTCGCCACATTTTCAAGAGAATGTGCATGAACACAAAATAATTTTGGCAAACAAAATTTTTTTTTCCAAGCCCGAAATCTTGCAGTGTCAATCATCAACACCTGAAACACTGGTTTTCATCATGACATAGAATCAGCACATGCAACAATGACCAATTCTCCGCCTTCCTCGTATTCATTTAGAGGAAGGTAATAAAATAGTAACATAATTACATAATAGGAAGATTTTGCTATTATATTCAAATACATCCCTATAAAATTGTGTGGTAATTATTTGTTATCCCTGGTAATTACCCAAATAATTGACTTTAAACATTGTTTGATTCAATCACTAGTAGGTTCAAAAGACAAAAACCAAAAGATCAACCATAATGGAAAATGTTCAGGCATAAGATGAAAATGTCCGAAAAACATTCTAGGCCAACCTATCTCATTTCTTTCAAGTTCCCAAAATAATTAAGAAAAAATGCAGCAAGAATAAAAGAAAAGAAAAGAAAGCATACAGAATCATTAGTGGATTGAAAAATCCCAGCAAGCGATAAGAGATTCTTAGCAGACTGGAGAGCAGCGACCAGATCCGACGACCAATTAATTTCCTTGGACGAAGACGAACAAGAACCCAACGCATTCAAACTCCCTAATTGCCCACTTATCTCTTCAAGAAAATGTGTCAACAGTGAAACCCTGCGCACCAGATCCATGCAATCCTTTCTGAAAACGTTGTTGTTGTTATTCTTATCGCCGGCACCGGATGTCCCCACAACACAAATCTGGCGGACAAGGTCGAGAAGGAAGACGGACGTGACCAGGCTTTCCTCTCCGCCGGCCATTTTGGCAGGTTGGCCGAGGTAGCTATTAGGCCGGCTAGTAGGGTAGCTAATGAGTTAGGCGTGGTTTATTTAGGAGGAGGAGGGGCTTTAAGATAAGATTTTAGAGAGGTGGAGAAATGAGGGTGAAATGTCCAAAGCTGAGGAGAAAACCAGTAAAGGAAATGTTGTCGTGTGTTGCATTGGATTTTATTTTATTACAAGGACACCAACGCTGTGTAGTTTCGTTTAGTTTAGAGAGAGAGAGAGAGATTCGCGGAACCAAGTGGCGTTGCTGTTGTGTAAGAGGAAAGGCTGGGGGTGGCGTTGGATGTGGAATATCATGAATTGGATTACAATAAAAACAGTCACAACGACAAGCAGTGTCTTGTTTTAGCTTTTGTGATTATCATTTTCTTTGTGTTTTTGTGTGTGAATGTATGAGGTGGTCGTGTTTATCACTCGAATTATTATTGTTGTTGCCAGGCTGGAAAGGAGAGGGGGGTGCCTTATTTGTTGCTTACTGCCTCATCTTTTATATATATATATATATATTATTGTTCATCATACTGGGAAAAAAATGTTCACCCTGGCGAGTTTAGAATTTTTTTAAAAGAAAACTTGGAGAGAAATTGAAACAGTCCTGGGAACAACTCAGTCGATTAAATTTCAAGGAGAAAACCCAGAAATGAAGTGCAAAATGTCCAAATGCTGGGCTGTACAAAATATTAATGAAATGAAAATCAGCTCAATAGAAAATGTCTTTGGTCTTCATTACTTGTAATTTTGAGAATGGAGGATGCCGCCTCCGCATGCCATGCAGCTATGTGGTTGACAATTTGTGTCTGAACACTAGCCCTATTGAATGAAACATGCTGACAGGCTGGGAAAAAAAAACAACAAAACCCCTCCCCGGGCTCCATTGCTGGGAAAAGATTTGCCTTTTTTCAAGACGCGGAATGATCATTTTTTAATCCACCGGAGAAATAGTATTTGTCAACAAGACGCGGAATGATCTAACGTGCGAGCTAGCACCCTGCAGGCCACCTCTTTTCCTCCTCATTTTCACGATCCTGTACCGCAATTTCCATGACAAAGTCAAGAACAGAAATGTGAGAGAGGGGGCTCCCTCAGGCTATCCCAATTGCTACAGAACTGTCTTGCAACTGATCATGTTGTAAGACTCGGTCCAATATCCCGTTTCTCTGTTATATATATATAATATATATATATATAAAGTTTTCTTACAAACTTATTGCCAAATGAACAAGTACAGATCTCAGAATATATTACATTATTGATTAAATATGTGATGATTAATTATCACGTCAATTTGTTTAAATATTCTGTATCATGATTTATTTGTAAGAAATGTCAAATGTACCTAGCATTAATGAAATATTATTTTCATAATTACACCTCGAGTTACATTTCTAGGATTTTCTTTTCTCAACAGATTTTGTTGGGATCCTAGCTCGAACAGTAAGGAACGAAAGAGTTGAAGTGAATGCAGAAATGAAAATTCTAAACCCACTTAGCACACACCGATATTCCAAATATTATCAAAATTTCCTTTAAAAAATAATCAAACCTTTCTGTTTCTAAAAAAAATTGATGAAATCATTTATTTTAAAGAATTAATATTAGAAATTTTTAAATGGATAAATTGCCTATTTTTAGGGATTAATATTAAAATTTACATGAATGTATGAAGTCATCTATTTTTTGAACTATCATCATAATTTTTATTAAACCAAAGAAGTCATTAATTTTCTGGGATCAACATTACTTTTTCTTCTAAATCAATGAAATCACTTATCTTTAGGGATTAATGTTAAAAGTTTTTCTTTATCATGAGTTTTTATTTTCAGAGATCATCATTATTTTTTTAATTAAAATAAATCGTGAATAAACTTAGAAATGATTTTAGAAAATTAATAGCATGCACATGATAAATTTAGAAGAAAATACACAGTAAATATAACTTTTCGTAAGGATAACATTGATATTTCTTGAACATAATTAACTAGTATTTGAATTTTCAAAACTAGTGTATATTTTAGAATTTTCAGTTTTTTTTTAATTATTAAATGATGACTTTATTATTTTTATTCTTTTCAATTCTGAAGATTCTCGTATTCGTGACGTATGGCATATGTAATAGGGTGATTTTTCCCCCAAATTAAGGTTATACTACATAATTAACAAGAGGTAAAGCATCCAATCCATTGTTTAATCTCGCTTTAAGGTTTAAAATCTTTATCAATCAAAATCATCGAAAACTACTCGATAGTTTTAATAATACTTGGGGAATTTACAGGACATATCCTCGTGGTGATCTGTCCCTTCTCCTTCGATAAGATCCCCGGCTATAAACATTGAACAAATTAAGGGGAAAAAAAAAAAAAACGCATAAACATCGAGTAGTTAAGTCTTTCTGCTTTAGGGTGGTGTTATAATGAAGCATACAGGGACCTCTCCTTCCTTGTACAGTTGTGGGATCGATCCACTAGCAAAAGAGAGTTTATAAATGGAGATTTCGGTGATGTAGACGAAGCATTGTAATCGATATACAGCTAATTTAATTAATATTTTTTTTGTGGGTCAATAGGGATTATGTTAATCCTGTTGGACCTTTCTAATTCTTTAAAAGATCTTGACGTGCTTACAACAAGTTGTGTGTTTGGTGGTATGCTGGAGCTGGATGCAGGCCAATGGCTGTGTCCCCGTTTTAAAATGGTTTCTTTTTATGGATATCCGCGTATTCAACATTTCTACCATTTAATATTGCCATCTTATCTTCCTATTTACTACACTAAACATTTCCTGTCTTTGTTACCGTTATGTTCTATATCATATTTATTTTTGTATTTTTAAAAATATTTTTTAAAAAAATTAACTTAATTTTTTTTAAAAATTAATATATTTTTAATATTTTCAAATTATTTTAATACATTAATATTGCTTTATAAACACACTCTCAAATAAACACTTAGGAAGAATTACTTTTTTTTTTTTTGCTGCCATCTACTTTATTCATCATCGGTAAAAGTAATATTTGGTGCATTTGTAACCCATTAGTCCAGATGTAATATTTTAATTTTAATTATATATAACAATTTAATTTGAATTCAATAGATATTAATAATTTTTATTTAAATAATTATCTTACCTAATCCGATATATATATATATATATATATCGGATTAGGTAAGATAATTATTTAAAAAATACATATTATTTATTGGATAAAAAATTTAAATTTTATCCATCCTTTTTTTATATATATATTATCTACATATATATATATATATATATATATATATATATAAAAACCCTACATGTGGATATTCTTTGTCATTCAAAGTTTTAATATGTATTTCAAGTAGGAAATATGTTCTTTTCTCTTTTGATTTTTAAATTCAAAATTGGAGATTAGTTATTAAAAGAATTTATTTAATTTATTAGAATACATGGGATTTGTGTAAATAATGTATATTCTTAAAATTATTTAGAATGAGAAATTAATTTCTCTTAATAAATAAGTTAATCCGATAATACCTTACTTTTGTTTTTTTAAACAAAGGAAAATTGTGTAACTCAAATTTTAACAAATAAGTCATGACACAACCTTTTCAAATTACTTGTAGAAAAAAGAAAAGAAAAGAAAAATGAATGCTTCATTTTTCACTGAACAAGTTTGGACGGTATCTGGGCATTTTATACAAGGCAGTTGACAAATTAGTGGTGACGGGGCCTTGCCAAATCCATCGATCTGCCTTTATTTATCGAAACTCTTAAATTAAAGCCCCTGGCGTTAAAAAAAAAATTTATTCATTCGAACCTTCAATTCGTATTTATATTGTGAAAACACTTTCCCTACGGGGATTCAAGACCAAAATCCTAAAACATGCAAATTCAATTACAAAAGTAAAATTAAAGTTGTTATTATCTGTTGTAAATCAAACATAATAAAATGTTTTTCAATTTTTTTTCAAAGATGTTTTTTCAATATCATAAAAAAATCATTTTCATAGATTGTTTTTCCTACAAACAAATAGAATGAGTTATATATGTATATATTTTTAAAAAAGCACCATTCTCTCTGTATTCTCTGTCATTCTTTTTTTTTTTTTTCATTTTTACATATATAAAAAATTAACATTTTTTGGTATATAAGTAAGACAAACCTTGATAAAAAAAATTCCAAACAAGCAATTATAAAAAACCAAGATCCACATCCAGTATATCTGCAATAACCAAAAAAGAATTTTGGAGCCTCTATATATTTCTGTTTTTATCTTCTAATTTAGGATTTTATTTTGTTTTCATTTCTTGAGATAACCACAAGATAATTTTTAGAAAATTGGCATACAATCGGGTTGTTTCATCCCGCTTCGACACTAGGTTCATTGCTCAACAACTTAATTAATCAACCAAGCCGATCTAACACCTATCGACCTTGGCGTGCTCATGGTTCCTCTAGCTAGAGGGTGATCCCTATGTCACCCTACTTAACTAGATCCTTAATAGACCTCCAGGGTCCGTTGACTTGGGGTCTTACCGGCCTGGTGACTGAATCCAGGTTCAACCCCGGGGTTACTTGGCTTCAACCTGATCTCCACTTCCATCGGCTATGTTTCCGGCTCGAACCATCCTGCTGAGCTTGACCTCGTGGTCTGGCTACTGCATCAAAGTTGAACTACTCGTGGGTTAACCAAAGAAGACAGCACATTACTCTTCTTTGGCCTTTTCTCCTCCTCTTCTTCATTTTAATCATTTCTTATTTATTTTAATTTCATTTCCTTCAGAGTTCAGCAATCTGAGTAGGAAACGTTCTTGGCATGCAACACCAAAAAGTCAAACCGAACTAAGACCAAGACAAAGCTGTAATGTGTCTTATAACCTTATCAAACTTTCAATTTCAATTTACCATCGAAGTTGACTTCTATATCATGATACAAAGTACAGACAATATTTGAGCAACTATATTCAATACAAAAGAGGAGTGGCAATGGGGCCTGAGAACTGAACTGAAATTAGGATCTCCGTGGAAGCTTTGGGCTTTAGAGAAGATGACAACAATGGAGAGGGGGGGCAATCCATTGAGTGCTAGGCGTTGGGCCTAAAGCATTTCATAAAAACCGAAATGAAAGGTCTAGTCGTCTGGTTATTACACAAATAATATATTTTCTCCAGCAATAGTTCTATCCACGAAATTGAGCTTTTTAGCCAGGAAAAATATATTATAAAAGCCATTAATCGCTGTAGTCATATAAATATAGTGCCGCCGCCACATAGCTAGTCTTAGGTTGGTAGCTGGCTCGTGAAACCTGCAGGAATTAGCACTGAGCGCGCACTGAAAAGTACTACTGATAACAGAAAGTTTCGGAGTTAAAAATAATAGAGTTTGCATAGAATTATGTAATCATTATTTTTTAAAATATTTTTTATTTAAAAATATATTAAAAACAAAAAAATGATAACAAAGAAAAAAAATTATTTTTTTAAATACTTTTAAAATATAAAAATAAATAGTATATATATTAGTTATGAAGAGTGAATACAGGGGCGGAGCGAGGTGTGGTTTATAGGGGAGGCCAAAATAAATATAATAATATTTATTATTAAAAAGTTTATTTATTTAAATTAAAAATATTACATAATAGGAAATTTTAAAAAAATTTTGCAGGGGCCCGGGCCCCTGCTCGCCACCCCCGGCTCCGCCCCTGAGTGAATAGGTTTGAACCTGATTATTTAGATAATTGTGAATTTCTAATTAACTCTTTGTAGAGGAGTGGTGTGGATCTTGAAGCCCCAAAAATATTACCCCATTATTTGTAAATGTAAAAGAAAATAAAAAAGTTAGTTGGTTCATGAGATTATATATAATGCTTTTCGATGCTCACATGGAGAGAGAAATAGAAAGGTGTTTCTACAAATCAGGGAATTTTGTGACTACCTACCAACCAATCATAACAAGAACTTCCAAGCCCAACCATTTAGGTAGAGGTCCAATAATAAAAACTTGGATTTAAGAGATTTATTCTTTCTGTGATCTTAGGTCCAAATTCTAGGTTGCTCATATGATGATCATTGGAGGCTTACATGGTCGTTAACTTCAGGGCCCGTGGGATTAGTCGAGGTGCACGCAAGCTGACCTGGACACCCACGTTAATAAAAAAAAAAAAAAACTTCCAAGCCCTGAATGACCAAAATATTTGGAGGTAAAATCGCTCGGTTCATATCCAGTGTCGTTTTTGGTTCTTTCTCGTGAATGAACACATATATATATGTATTCGAACCTTCATTTGATAATGTAATTATTTATTTATTTAGCCAACATCAGACAAGATGTAGGTCACGGTGAGAGACCTTGTCTTTCCTTTTTCTTACAGTGCAAGACTTGAAGACCCATGGCATGAAGTGGTTATGATTAGTATTACACGAGGAAAACAAAACGTAGGAGAGGGCGTACATCAACTGCAATTTAATTACGATTATATATTTAGTTCCTCACGGTAACTGGTATTTAAGTGGTTATTTAAGTACGTAGTCGTATCGGACTTGGTATGCATACATACAAAATCAGTACATAGGATTTGAGAGACTGTTTAAGGTTGTCTTTGGAGACGGACGCAAGAATGTTTCCTCTTGGCTGGCCGTATTTAGAACCTTTACACGCTTTATTGACAATATTTTCATTATTTTATTTTCCTGTCTGGTCAAAAGAGTTACGCAAGATATATAGCAGAAAAAGAAGTAGCAGCTTTAAAAATATATAGTTCTTTATTTCTAACAATCAGATGATGATTCTTGACCGGCTCGTCTTAGGTTAATTATAAGTTGACCATATATATATATATATATATATCCTTAAAAGCATCCACACATATCTGAGCAAAATTAATGTCAGGAGAAAATTTGGTATGATTAAATTACCAACCCAATTTTTAATTTAATGCTTAAAGATTCAAATTTGATAAATCTTCAAGTATCAAAACATTGAGCCAAAATTAAGATACACTACATGATGCCCGACTGCAGAAAGTGATGAAATCTCAGTAGGTAGCATTAACACTTGGCAAAGTGCATTTAATACAGTGCTGTTTCGATCTCCGAGCTGTAGCGGTGCTGCTGGCTAGGTTGAAATCTGAACACCTCCCGTAACTAACATTCTTCTCTTGCTACTATAGTTGCAACTCCTGAGACGGGGAGATATACACACGGACCTAATTCGACCCCATCAAAATTATCTTTTCTCTTCTGATTTTTATCTTCAAAGCAATAAATATGTGATTGTAGACTGACATGGAAAACCTGCAAATTCAGCAAAGTCAACCAGATTTTGGTAATTTCTGATTTGTTTGAACATTGCAGATTAATTTTTTTTCATGAGAAATTAGAACCACAGGATTTTCCTGTCAACCTTCTTCTCGGTCTTCTCCCGGATTATAACTTTTCTGGTGATGTATATATGTGACAGACAGCAGGCCTAATTGAAGAAAGAAAAAAAATATTATGATAAATATGAATGCCTTTGTTCCATTGAATGGTAGCTGGATTTTTACGTTCGTCAATAGTTCCGCTCATGCAATTTTCCTTCAAGTCATGTTAGATGGTAGCTGCTTTGGTGCACATGTAATTAACTACTAAAACTGATGTAATAGAAACAGAAGTAAGAGATATCTTCAAGCTACATTAATAGGATTTATTCCCAGCAGATTCTTACTTGAAAATTCAACGTACATCTTGGAACTTAATCTTCATTCTCAAATATGTTTACTCTTGTTCAATAATAATAAAAATTATGTTTAACAAATGAGTTTATGCAGTGATATGGTGACCTATACGATTTCGCGGAATATGGTTTTATACTATAATTACAAGAAGTAGTTCTTATGATGAAACCAATATATATATATATATATATATATATATAACCATGAAATAAGTACAGCGCATACAAGAAACAGGTGATTTATGTGTTTTGAAACCAGAAATTCTTCATCCAATCGATTCGGCGTAGGAGGCAAAGGATAATTAAATAGATAGGGTGGCTGCCATTAATCTTTCTTGGAACCCATGGTCTGATCAAGGCCTGTGTTTCTAAATGCCTTAAGGCTCAATATATTAAAACATCGCCTTTATTCTTCTATAACTGAGAGGGAATTAAGAGATTCTTAATGAAAACAAAAATTCAGTTAATTTAATATTGAAAATCAGAATAAATTACAAAATAGACTTGAGAGGCAGAAGCCACCTGTCCTACGTACCATATCTTTGATGAAATTTTCCAGATCGAATCATCAAATCCAAGACAAAGTTATATCTAATTGACGTTTCATGAATCTAATTAATATTGGTAACTTAGAAAAAAAAATTATCTTCTTATATAGAAGATCTTAAGTTATAAACAGCGCAGCAGATGACGAAAAAGTCTGTGTGTGCGTGTGGGTGTGTGTGTAATCTGTATCTGTCCCAGCAAGTTTTTGATCGATCACTGGACTGGCAAACATATTTTTATAGAAGTTTTAAGGCTGCGTTTGTTTTTTTACCGGTTTTTATGTTTGCGGTGAATCAAATATAGTAAGATATTTAATAACAAACCAAACTGTGTTTTATATTGTTGGATCCATTAATTAAAAAATTGAATTTGAAACATAATTTTTGTAAAATATTTTTTACATGCTTTTTTAACTGAGTTTCATAAAACCTTATTTGTTTTTACGTTTTAAAAGTATTTTTGAAAAAATATAAATTTTTTTTCTTTGCTTCAAATTGATATATTTTTGGTGTTTTAAGATAATTTTAATTCGCTGATATCAAAACTATATTTTTTAAAAATATATATTATTTTGATGTATTTTCAAGTAAAAAGCATTTTGAAAAGCAATCATAATCACACTTTCCACCAAACATTTTATACATGTTTTTTGATACACATAAATTTCAACTACAATTTTTACCAAATACATATTTAAATCCAACTAACCACAACAAACTATATTTTTTTAAACTTATTTTTTTAAAAAAAACCACAACCACAAAAACCACTTCAACAATATACACACTCTAAGTGACTCTTTAGAGACAACAAATATTAGATTCATGTACTGATATACATGAACCTCTCCTAATTGTATACATGAACTACATACATTAATTCATGAACTCCTAATAAATAACGCATACATGAATTCCACATCTAGATTTTTCTTAATTATTTCTAATATCTTTTAATATACTCAGAGTATTAGATTTATAAGCACTGCCTATGGCTAATTGGAATTAACCTTGACAGGCAATGTCAGCAACAGTATTATTCATGAAAGTAAAAATATGCGTGCATGTTCAATATGATCCCCAGGATTGATTAGTTTCTAGCATTTTTTTCAGGATCAACTCTATTTAGAGCGATTGCATGGCACTTGCCCGATCTTTTTTTTGTTGAGATAGATACATACATGTATATCTTTATGCCAGGATTCACATATTTCTTATTGTGGCATTTCATTCTCAATTTCAAGCAATACTGTTTTTATTAACAATTTTTTTTTTTTTTTTTTATGATCTATATATAGCCACGCACGCACATATACTATAAGGTTTGGGATTAGATTTATCAAGGAAAGAGAGTAAAACATGATATCATACTCGATAGAACAAAATCCAAAAATATGAAGAAGAATCAAATTTTCAAATATTAATCATGTTTTCTGCTATTCTAAACGTAATCGATACAACATACATGCATGTTCAACTCAGCTATTTTAACATGGCGACAGAAAATTAATTATTCCCTTCATGAATTAATTAATCCATGCCCAATGAGAATGAACAAGGCTTGATCGAGATCGCACTTCAGGTAACACCAAGCAACGGATCACTACTCATCTATAATTAATAGTGACCTGAAACCACAGCATCTTCTGATCTGTAAGGTTGCCTTGCTTCTTTTCTCGTGATGTTTCCAAAGGGAATTCATTATAATGTTTCCAAGTCAAGATTTACAAATGAGGCTTGATTCAGTACCCATCAGTCCCTACTAAACACATTCTTCAGGGTGTCCAGAATTAGAAAGGAATTGTTTGCTACTGGGAGAGAAGAAGGTTGGAAGAAGGGGCAATCTTTTGTGGCCTCAAAAAATTAGACTCGTTATCCTTTGGATTCCCTTGAACATGGGCAATTGAAGAAGAAGGAATGCTCATAGTGAGGTCGAGGTTTAGGTCAGGCAAGGCACATTGATCATCCTCTAAGCAACTTCCGGCATCCGATGTTTGCTCACTGTCAACGCGGGGCTTCGTCGGCTGCTGTTTGGCCTGAATTTTCAATCCAGATGATGTTGCATTAGCAGGATTTGGCGGGTTACGTGAACGCAGGAGATTCTGGTTCAAGCGATGATTATTTGGATCAATCCCCATGTTTATAAGCTTTCTCCTTAAATGAGAATTCCAATAGTTCTTTACTTCATTGTCTGTTCGTCCAGGCAATCGTCCAGCTATTAATGACCACCTGAAAACAATTTTACCGTTAGAATCTTGATAAAAAAACAAATGTGATATACAGTTGTGCAATATTAAGAATAATACTGATTTTTCTTTGTAGAATTATTAGAATAGAAATTTATGCCTAGACAGCAGCGAAATTAAATCTTTCTAAAATACATGTCATGCATGGTGCAATTTATTTCATTTTATCATGTAGAAAATAGTCTCTTCTTTAATTTCAGCAGTAGGAATGGAAACTGGAGGGAACGGAAAATTAAATTGTGGGGTGTTAATATATTTCACCTGTTTCCCAGGAGTGCATGAAGCTTGATGATGAGATCTTCTTCATCTTCACCAAAGTTGCCTCTTTTAAGATCTGGCCTAAGATAGTTTATCCATCTTAGCCTACAACTTTTGCCACAACGAAGAAGGCCTGATCAATCAACAATATGGAAACAAATATGTTTTTATAGGTTTCCAACAAATTAAATTAAGTATTCAAACCATTTTTAATTTTTATTTTGCAAACAAAAGGGAATAGAGTAATGAACTTGATTAGTTCGAAAACAAGAAGGAGCTAGGAGAAGGAGAAACCTGCAGCCTGAGGAAGAGAACGCCAACAACCTTCGCCGTGTTTTCGAATATAATCTATGAGTTTCTGGTCTTCTTCCTTAGACCAGGCTCCTTTGTTGGTATCTTGTTTATCACAGCACGGCTTCCTCATTATCTTAATCCAAAGTTTCTAAGAACAAAAAGAAATTCCTCAACTGGAAAAGAATGGGAGAGCAGATAACCAAGAATCCGATAGGTTAGAAATAAGATCAAGTGATGCTATTTATTAGCTTCCATGTTTGCAAGAGAAAAGAGGTTGACTTGGACCGGTTGTTTGGCCATGCGTGTGCGTGCAGGTCGTATGGCTCTCCCTTGAAAGAGAAGGCACATCCTCGGAGGTTTTACAATTTTTATTTTTTTTATTTCTTTGTGTTAGGTAAGCCAGCGGCCGTTAAGTATATGTCTCCATCCTTCGTGTTCAGTAGAGACAGTATTCACATTTCATGGCACTCATTTTTTCCAGCATTTCAGGATTATAAAATTAGAATTTCAAAAGTTGTCTCTAAATTTTGGTTTGTTTGTTTTGAAAAATAATGATATTTTTTAATGGAAAATTCTAAATATTTTATCCATATTAAATAAAACACAAACAAATGTAAAATGATATTTCTAGCAAAAACGAATCCTTAATTCGAATGAATGGGATGGATAAAAGACTTGTTGTTAACTAAAGGCTTATAGATGAACTTGAGTCGTCATAAATTAAACAAAGAAACAAATTGCACGATTAAACTCAATTGATGAAAGTTACAAAACCACCACTTAGAATCTATCGATTTTGCTCAGTTAGAAACTCACTAGTCAGTTACCTCACGTGCTGTGGTAATGAAGTTTTTACAGTGATATATATTAAACTACGTCTACCCCAGTAGGTTACCGTGATGACTCATTGACCTAACGTTTAACCTGGGCTGAGTTTTAAGTTAAACCAAGCAGGGTGACATCCAGTTAACGAGTACATTCATGACTCAATTCATCATGTCATAACTCAATATAAATTTTTAAAAAAATAATAAAAAATGACATTAATTTAACATTTTTTATAAAAAAAAATATTGAAACAAAAATGTTAGGAATATATATACCCCGATCAACCTGATTTAAACTCCCAACCTGTGACCTGGGTTAGAGGTCGTGATTTTTATAACTTTTTTTTAAATCAATTTCTTATTAAATTATGTGATTTATAAAAATAAATATTTATATGAGAGATAACTAATTAAATTATGGAGGAGAAATGCATTTTGACATCAAAGCTATATTTTTGTATTATTTTTTTTTAATTTTGACAACAAAATGATTTTTAATTGGATGCATAGTTCATTGAATAAAAAACAACAACAATTAGTAAAAAATTATTTTTTATAAAAACTATAATTATTTGAAATATATATTTTTAAATAAAAGACCTAATTTTTTTATTCATGCATTTATTTTTTGTTTTGAAAAAAAAAACATGTGTTTTTTAGGAAAAACATTGTTTTTTTGAACAAAAAGTTATTAAAACCATGGAAGCCAGTTTCATTAAAAAAAAATCACAAATTGATCTTTTTTATGGACCTATATAAAAATATGAGAAAAATAAATTTGATAAAATTATATAAAAAAAAATTACAATAAAAATGAAAAACAATAGATATTTTATTCTTACTCAATATTGGTAAATTATTTTAAAATTCTACATGCCGGGCTAATACATAACTATACATAAAAAAATCGATAATACTATAATAAATAAAAAAAGCTCTAATCTTAAAATGGCATAGTTTTTTTTATTAGTAATATACCTTTTGAAGTAAAGGCGGCGACACTAAAAAAAAGATTTGTTAAAAATTTCAATCGTTTGAAATATATAGGAAAAAGTACCTCTTCAATCTAGATTTTATTTTCTTATTAATGAATCTCTTTATTATTTTAGTAAAAGCATGTTTTTAATTGAAAGCATCATTTTAAAAATAAAAACTTATCATGATCTCAAAAGTAAATTTTAATTTAAAAAAAAAAAAGATGAAAAACTACTCTCAACATCTTATAGTTTAGTTAAAATTACACTTACCTACTGAGTTTTGGAACATTAAACTTTGCAACCTAAAATTTATTGTGCATTTAACAGTTTACATCTTGTACTTGATGTGCCTAAAAAGGTCAACAAAAATTATTTGATTATTTATAAGATGAATTATGTAAAGCTTGGATATTTAAGAATCACAATATAGAGTCTAGCTTTACAAGTTTCAAATTGTTATTTGATGGCTAATCTAGTGTGTGTTATATTAATGTTTATATCTATTATCTTGATCATGTCAAACTAATGAAATAAAAATATTTAGACAACTATGATCCACAATGACACAACATTCATAATGCAAAAGTCTTTAAATATAACATCATCAATCATATATTAATAGCAATAACAAACATTCTTAGTAGCACTGACTCATAAATAGCATAAGTTTTTGGAAATTTTAATAACTAAATAAACAATATGGTTTACTCAAAATCAACAATCTTTTTGTATATCCTTCAACAAATACAACTACTTTAGGTTGAGTGTTATGAAGATCTAAATGTACACATCAACATTTGAAATGTGTCATAGATTAGTGAAAGTAGATATTTAATTTAATCTAATAGAATTATAAAATTATTGAAATCAAAATCACATGCATTTGGGTTTAAAGCTACAAGAAGGAAGTACCAACATCACATTTGTCATCTCTACCATTTTTTGAGAAACTTCTAACATCATTAGTAGGTCCCTTCTCATTTCCACCATCTTCTGAGCCCCTCCTAGCACTAAGTACTGGAACCCTTCTAATTTTACCAACTTTATAACCACTACAACCTGAACTCTATTTTGCATTGCCCATTTAGCATGTCTTGGAATTATGGATATATTGTTTACAATTATTACATCTAAGTACATAAGCCATGTTTCTTATCGTGCCAGGTTCATCATCATCATCTTTCCTTTTTTGATTTTTTTTCTTGGTAGACCAACACTTTTTTTCAAGTTATGGAAAAGAAGAATTACATCCCTATCTTTGGGGTCGAGATCACCTTCTAGCAATGGGTGTACAGCCTTAAAATACACCTTATTAAATATGTAGTCTTCTTAAATATGTGAACAATGTAATAAACATGACAAACATCTTCAAATTAAATCATTTTATGAAGTACACAAGGAACTGCATGCTAACATAAAATTCTAGTCTCTATCCACTCACCACATGAACATTGCCTTTCTTATAATCAATATAAAACCTAGTTTAGCCTTTATAAATTTGATAGTCATCAAAACTAGCAGGAATTATCCTCATGTTTCTTGCTTTCTCAACATAATTATCCAACATCTTCATGGCATTGGAGGTGGTTTTTAATTCTTAAGTTGAAGCTTGAGAAAATATATCATGAAATATAACCATAAGTTTCATCATAATTTTCTTTAAGAACGTAACGATCGGTGGACTATTAAAGGACTCTATTATATTGTTAGTTACATTTTCTACTTTAATTTGATGGTCAAACATGTCTATAGGAGGGGTATTATTCAACCAATTAAAAGCACCAACATCCATATCCCTAATATCCTTCATGTAATTACTAAAATCAAGAGTTGTGTAAGCTTTTGAACCACTATAAAATTCAATCTTGAGTTCTAAACCTCAAAATCTTTTTTTTTTAATATTGGTATAAATATGCCTTGAACAATGTCTGTGTGTTGCCTTAAGGAATACTTTTACAACTACTTCAGGTAGATTCTACAAATAGCATAACAATTACAGTCGAATAATGAAATACATTATAAACATCACATATAAATTGTACTAAAAACATAATTTACCTTTTGTTTATCAAACATTATGCGAAATAGTTTTTTATATATGTCATGTTTAATGGATCCATAAAGTTCATATAGAAATCATTGCTATGTGTTGTTGTTTTCACTCTCAATAACAACATAGGTGACATGAAACAAACCATTATTATCATCCAACAATGCCACCACAGACAAAAGTACTCCTCCATTTGAACCCTTGAGATAACAAACCATATATACCAATAAATGGCTTATATCCATTTATGAAGCCCTCTTTTATAACTTTCAAACAAATATAAACCCTCTAAAACTTTCTTGATTAATGCACTTTCGAGTTGCAATTAAGGTCAAGCCCTAAAACAACATCAATATTTTGCATGTGATTAAAGAAAAGTATTATTAATGTGATAAAATCATATCAAAAATCTATTAAAAAAATAACAAAAACAAGAATTTTGTTTTCATTGAATCTTCATGAATATATATATATATATATATATATATATATATATATATATATATATATATATATATATATATATATTGCATACTAGGTATGTAGTAATTGAAAAAATAATTGTTAACATTCTCATAGAAAACTTTAACATTATTTAAGAACTATGCCAAAATTAAATATTAATTTAAATATCATGCTTAGTATTTCATTTATAGTGCATTTCAATCAAAATAAAATAAAATAAAATTAGAAACATAGGAAAATGCCAGGTGTCTAGGCCTAAAAAATTGGGCACAAATATCTAGCTCAATATAGATAAGGCTTGGCTCGTGTGGACCTAGAAGGCCAAGCTTATGCGCCTGGTCTTCTCGACTATTTGTTTTTTTATTTAAGGCCGGATGAACTTTTTATTAAGAAAAAAAATAATGATAAAGCAAATATCATGTCGTGCTGATAAAAATTTTAGTAGAGGTTGTTGGAAAGTCAAGTCAATGAATTTTAAATTTAAAGACTTATTTTCATAATATTTTCACATGAAAACATCTAATAAATACTCTAAGAATTTTAACAAACCAATTGTCAGCCTTAAAACATTTTAAATTGGGTTTAAAAAAATACAAAATTAATCTGAATAAAAAACTTTTTTCTAAATCCCAATTAACTTTTTTTTTTTACCTGAAAAAAAGGGATAACTTAGGTTCTTGAGATTTCAAATAAGACGAGTGGCTAGTGAAGTTAATTATATAATAAATTCTTGGGACAATCAATTAGTTTAATATTTTGTAGTTGGTAGATATGACAGTAGATAGAGAGACTGGGATTCCGTCATGAAAGTAAGTACGAGAACTGGGGAAGTTGGCACCGTCACATGTTTTTACGTTGACTGATAGTTTCCAATTAAAATCAGTAGATAGAGGAGTATGTGACAATTTCACTTAATATGTCCTTAAAGAAACAGTTCTTCTGGATAGCTTGGCTCTGTCTGGTGTCTCCAACTTCCAGCGACTCCGTTTCCTTCCCTGCATGTGGCGGTTTGACCACTAAAATTGGCTGGTGTTGCTTTCAAAATATACATTTATCTCTACAAATATACGAGTGTGTGAGAGAGATTACTTCATCGTTTTGCGTTTCAGTATTGATGAAGTTTTTTCCTTTTCCTTTTTTGAATTTTTTGGATTAGAAAAAAAGGCCGCATGTATTAATTACAGCCAGAACCAGAGAAAACACCAGGGAATAGAAAACTCGACGGTGATAGTCTATGTTTCTGATGCTCCGTTCTAATCGTTTGGAGACACTAAAATTTTCAGTGACCATCTACGAAAGAGATGGGGGGAAAAGCGAAAGGAAACAAACTCACTCTGACTAGGGTTTCTATATCCAATATTAATATTTCTTTTGAGAGCAAAACCGAAAATGGTAAACCACACTATTGTAAGTAGCAAAAAGGAGGAGGCTGTTTTTGGCGTCAAAGCTGTGACACTGACATCAACACTTCGAAGTGGAAGGGAAGGACATATGCGCCACCGCAACTATTGTTCAATATTACAATGAGTTCCCTAGCAAATGATTCTTTTTAATTAGGTGTTTAATTAGCTATATATATATATATAATTTCTCTCTTTGAAATTTTCTCAAATTAATAAATTATCAAAGACAATAAGTGCAAGCAATAAAATCAACTTGGTTTTTGTTATAACTTCCATTGTTTTCTCAATAAATTTTCGTTTTATTTTCCAGCCATTCATTTTTTTATCCAAAACATCACTGGAACTTGTAGGGTAGTGATTCCACGAAAAGTACAGATGTATGTTATGGAACAGTAATAAGCCAATCCAAAAGTTGCACGTCTGAAATTGTCATTATATTTTTTTTTTTTTCATAAGAGAAAAAACGAAAAACTTGTGGACCTTTGGTCTGATTTTCATTATAGAAAAACTTATATATATATATATATATAGAGGTATTCAATAACTTATGTGTATCTCAATTAATTTAAAAAGTCCTCAAAATTAATGACTATAAACTTTAATAATTATTATATTAATAACCATAAAATTCAAACTTAAAATCATAAAATAATAAATCTTTTAATTGTAACTCGAGTTATTTTACCACCTAGTAGATAGTTGAAACCTGTAAATATATTGCTAGCTAGAAAGCTAGTTGTACGGCTGTTTTGGTCATATCCAATTTACGAAAAAGAAAAAGGACTGTTGATTAGTTCTAGATAGAGAGGACCACAAATCATAATTGTTGGAATCTTTGATTCATAATTTAATTACTTAAAACTTTATATTTTGCAAACCATACACGATAGTTTATTTCCTGGGGTTTCTGCCCTCTACTGCAATTTCATCCAGCAGCATTTCATCTTCAACTTCAACAACGTGAGGATGTCAGAAGTTTGATCAGTTCATGTTTATTGATGAAACACTCTATAAATTTATAGCATCAGAAAGTAGTAGCAAGAAGCTGGAATAGCTCAGTTGGCTAGAGCGTGTGGCTGTTAACCACAAGGTCGGAGGTTCAAGCCCTCCTTCTAGCGATTATTTTGGCCGCTCCCTCTTTTTTTTCTCTCTTTAAAAAAGCCAATCAGTCTATCAAATATCATTCACCTACCTGAATGCAAGTTAAGTTCACATACCTACCTGAGTGTAAGTTAAGTTAAACTCATTTTTTTTATCTGTAAAAGCATTAAAACAATGCTTTTTATATGTTTTTTTTTAAATAAAATAACAAATTTTAAAAAATATTATTTTAGTATTTTTATAGCAGTACTCTGCACCATATACACATTTACTTCAACAAACATAAATGTTAGTTGCTGTCACTTTTCTTTGAATTTCCCATGGTGTTTTTTATGAAAAAAGTTTCGAAGATTTTTTTTCGTAGTTTACATGGCAAGAAACGTGAAATAAATATTTCTTAGCGGAATTATTATAACTATAATCTTCAAGTATTTGCAGTCGAAAAGCTTGGTTGCTAATTATCCATAATATGCTTTTATTATTGAGAAACATAGATTGTGTAATTATCCTATATAGGGATCCTTTTATAAAGATCACCATGTAAGTATTTACCACCACAGTGCTCTTTTTTAAACGCTGAAAACAAGTGCACCAGAAAATAAAAAGCTTATAGTATGCGATCCTCAACTTACTAATTAAAAAAAGAATATTCATATATATATATATATATATATATATATATATATATATATATAATAGATAGCTTTGAGATTTTATCATTTTACTAATATATAATTTTATATTACTAACTCGTTTAGCAGTTTATTGTCGGTGTTTTATTGATTATTTTATTTCATCCAATAAAAAATATTGTTCCATTAATTTCATGCATTAAAGTTGATCATAAAACCCATACAGCTAGCTATTATTGCAATATTAATTAGTTTGTACGAGGAGTGCTCAATATCTTGTCAGTAAAGAAAAATGAGTAGGAATGCTATTTAGAAGGAAAAAACAAGGGTTAATGCTCACATATAGGCTATGGCAATGGTCACACATGCATTTTCTAAATCAAATTATAAACACAGAATCATACAAGTAAAGATGCAGTCTCTGTTATCTTTTTCGTTTAAACAAAAAAAGAAAACCCAAGATTTCCAGTGTTAGCAGTGAGTACACCCTGTGAAAGAGCTATTTGGACCATTAGGTAAGCTTTAAGGTACGAGAACAAAACGTTTATCATGAATCTTCGATACCTGCCACCTACTGTTAGGTTACATGGTCCCGCTGCTACCACCGAACAGCCAACTCCCTTCCTATCCCTCAATTGGAAGTGTAAAAAACCAGGTTCACGAAAGCTGGTCCCTTGCTAAGTGGGTTAAGGTGGTCGAAGATAGATGTTGGCTGTCGTTTTCTTCTTTCTTCTGTTTTTTCCCTTCCCTGTTGATGAACGTAAGATTTGGAAGAAATTCATCAACATGTACAGATAAGGGGGGAAATTGTGAAATGTCTTGGACTTTAGGAATCAATCAAGAGAAAAAAAATTGTTTGGAGACTTAACTGAGAATCCCTATTCCCTGCGTAGTTGGAGAATTTATTTGAGGTTACCCTCTTTTCCCCCCTCCATTTGAACTGTCCTTTTCTCTTCAAATGTGGTTATAGTAACATAAATTTATCTTAGGCTTCATTGGATTTGAAGTGAGATCAACGATAGAAAGCAGTCTTCTTGATGATCTGAGTATCGGGATCGAAAGGGGACCTGGACTTATGATCCATGTTGGTGCACTCAGTGGATTAACATTGACGATGCTTACCATTAGAGCGTTGAGTGATTTTTGTCCATACTCGTTGTTCAGTAATTGAATTCTTTTTTCTTTTTCTTTTTTCAGTTGGTATAGCAAGAAGAAACCTTCCCTTTGTTTTCTTGTCACTCCAGTAAATTACTGTATGCGAACTGGTTGTTCAATTTGAAGATAGCGCTCCAGCTGCAGGCCAAAACTTGACAAGTAGAAGCACAAGCCTGAAACTAACAAAACATCAACATTTTTCTTAGCATTTATAACAAGACAGCTTATTCCACTTTTACGCTGGCGAGTTGCCAGTTAAAAATCGCCGGCAGCAGTTCTTGACGTGTGTAGTTTTTAGCTATGAAGAAATCTGCTCCCTGCATGCTTTGTTTGTCGGTGCACCTGAAGACATGAGCTTGTTCCAATATTTTGCATGATTTATGAAAATTGATTTTTAAGTTTGGGTTGTAATTCAAAAATTGTTTCTTCTTAAATAACTTGCAACAAAAGCAAGTATATTTATCAAAGAAACCACTGTTAGAATTTAATGATTTGAGAACTTTTACATCCATCACTGTCACAAATCGTCGCAGCTAGATCCCAAGCACCAACGACCACTCTCTTATTTCTTTTGAAAAAGAAACCACTTTGCCCCTGATTTTACTAAATAAGAAATAATTTTCGAAACTTGTTCCAAACACAGACTTTATAACGAAATTGAAATCAACTCTAAAAAATTCGATCGAAGAATTGGCTCCACAAAAAGCTTAAAAGTTTGATTTTTAATTGAAGTCAAAAGTTAAAAGTTACATATTTATAATAACTTAAAAGTTATATATTTATAACTTTGACTCGATTTGTAGTTTTTTTTATTGAAGTCAAAAGTTATATATTTATAATTTTTTCTTAACTTAAAAGTTAAGAAACTAATTAAGTAAAGTCACAAAAATTATAGCAGACAAACTTTAATACTTTAGAAGTGGGTGCTCATTGGATATCCCTAAAAATGGTTTCTTTTCTTATATGATCCACTCATTAATCTCAAACATCACTACTCTTTTTAATTCTCATTTATGCAACTGAAAAGGAGCGAAAAAAGAAGGTGAAAAATTATCAATTTCCACCCACTAAGCAGAAACAATCCAAATCCAATTCCTAGGATTGAATCACCAGATCTTTTTTCACAGCACAGAGACCAGCCCAGTCAATTCAATCAAAGAAAGATGAGCTTGAAATAGTCTTTATGACGCAATGTAGATGGAGAAAAATGAATCTTGTGCCACCACAGAATATTTTTTTAAAATTCCCAGAAGAAAATAAGCAGCAGTAAACAGTGTATGAACCAGAGACTTCAACGATCAAAATGAATAGCATCGAGCAAGCTTTATCTTATAATGAAAGTGATTATAGTACCAATCGGATCCAAGGACTTGATGTTTGCTGTTCCATCGTATTTTATGACAATACTGTTTACCACAAGAAAAACCCACCACCCTAAACAGGTGATTATTATATCTGTATTACATTTACCTAACGATCTCTGATGTTGCTATCTTCGGAGGATTAACCGTCAAGCCAATCCTATCATGCCACACCAGCACACATGAGTTGACAATAAGGGTCTAAAAATCACCATCTAACCAGCCCATGTTGAATTACAACCTAGAGTTCTCTATTTTCCACTGCCACGTGGAGAATAAAGGTATTGAACTTTTTAACTAGAAATTATTGTGGGTAAATCACTGTCCACGTAAACATTGTTTATATTCTCATGGATTTACTGGGTTTTTTTTTCTGCAATTGCATCCAAATTAAAGGATAATTTATTAACTAAGGATAAAAATTAAAAGATAAAGAATCAAAATTAATTTGCAAATTATACACATTTAGTCCCTCTATATTTTTGCAATTTAATTTTGGTATAAAAATTTATTTTTGTTATTTTTTAGTTCCTAATTTAAGAAAAAAAAAGAAATCACCAAATTTTAACAATAGAGAGAAAAAATTGAAGTTTACATCAATTTTGATCACTAAAATAATTGATTTTTATGTTAATGAGTTCTATTTTGATAAAAAAAATTACTTAGATATTTTTTTTACTTTGAAATTGTTTTAAAAAACTAGATCTAATCTAAAAGGATTTTTTATTTCAAGTTTTTGTATGGTTTTTTTTTAGTTTTTTGAGATCATTATGAGTTTGGCAAGGTATTTAAACTTTTTTTCTATACTTTAGGTTAAAAATAGAATAAAAAATAAATTTTTATATCTAAATTATATAGACTATGTTTTTCTAACCATTAAAAACTAGACAACACATCGTATGGAATTATTGCAAAAACTATTGGAGCAAAGACATCCCAATTGCATTTCTTTTTAAATAGGCATTGGCCCTTTTTAAATGAGCAACCCTAGCCTCTTTCCTTTACTTTTTTTTTGTAATTTTTTCTTTGAAAAAAATAATGCTTTTTAAAATGAACCCTTCTCTGTAATATTTTACTTTTTTGTATTTAGTTTTTTTAACTGCAGTTATTTTTTAATTATTTTATATATATTTAATTTTTAAAAGATTATTCTAGGTCATTAATAATTCTTTTTATGCTTTATGTAATTGTAGTATTTCTAATAAGTGCAATATTAAAAGATATTTATTTCATTTTATTTTATTCAATTTTATGTCTATTTCTACTATTATCTAATTAAATAAAAAAATAATTTTAATAAATAGTCATAGAATACAATCAAGTAAATAGCTCTTGTGCAAGATCAAATATCTTAATTTATATCCGTCTCGCGACTTTTCTATATACATATTTAGTTATCGTTAATTTTTTTTTTATTGACATAAATAAATCTTAATTTATTTAATTAGATGTTTATATAAACTTTTCAATTCACCCTTAATATTTCCTTCCTCTAAAAAAACAGTGTTGAAAAGACATGTATGTTCAATTTTTTTTATTGGGAAAAATATCTAACCCCGGTAGAGCATGGTCAAAAAGCTAGTTGATGAAATTCGCTTTTGAAAATGGAGTAGCAAATCCTGTGTTTCACTATATTCAAACCCAAAGACCACGCATTTGACTCTAACCTATAGTGCAATGAATACTAGGATGATATTTTAAAATAATTAGATGAAGAATATTAGTAGAAAAAGAAAACTAATGTCCAGACTTCTCCAATCAAGTCGTTTGAGTGGCACTTGAAACCGCAAATCCATTAGCCGGAATTGCAAAAGTACGTTTAATGTTACCGATTCTGTTTCTTCGGAGAGAATGTGGATTTATTCCTGCCTTGTGAGCTGCAATAACACCAATCGCTTCCCAATAATTTGCGACCTTGACCTGCACAACAGATTGCATTGCATTGTAAGTTCTGAAATAATCATAGTTTCTTAGGGGTATATTTGCAGTCATAATGATCATTAACCATACCGTTTCAATCCCAAGTTTATCTGGCGTATCATCAAGAACTGTTTCATTTTCTTCCACAGTAATTATGAGTGGCTGAAAGGAAGAGCAGTGATTCAGTCACAAGGATCCAAATACCAAACACAAATTGTCAGAGTTGAAGGGATAGCAGGTAGAGCAAGTTGGAAGGAGCTGGAACGCTATTATTGAATTTGCCTCTAAAGTCTAAAGAGTTCAGTTAACCAGTCATTTTTTTTTTTTTTATCTAAGGAACATGTAAGAAACAAATTCTAATCTCTACCTTGTTTATTTTGCTTCTTGCAAAAGCAAGAGCACCATCTCCTGCACAAGCATTGATAGGAAGAACAACACTGTCAACGTCGCCGGCTAATAGGCAACCCTTCTCTAGGGATTGGGAATCCTTCACCAAATATTGTGGTGCTTTGCTCAGACCAGTTAGTACGCAGGGCAAGAATGTATATCCTATCTGTTGAACAAGATTTAAATATAAATGAATATAGATAATAGAAAGAGAAATGCTAAACCATCAGCCTGCAAAAGGTTACATGTGGCATATAAATTGACAAGACTACAGGTAAAAATTAAGCTATTTCTTATCCAATTTGGAACAATGTAATATCCTGTGGTTATGCGCATTAATTTCTATGTATACTTTGCCAATTAGGGCACATTTTATTGTGGAAATATCAGTGAGGATGTTTGCATGGTTGAATGAGGCTAATGATCCTTATAATTATCTCCAATCCTATCCAAATAGCACACTGGCTATGATCAAGAATCAAGAGAAAGAAGATAGCACGTTAGTTATGTCAGTCAATTTACGAGGCAACAGAAAAGTTGTAACTTAATGGTTAAAACACCCTATAGTGTACACTTGCTTGCACTGAGGTTCACTCCTGTATTTCAAATGCCAAAATGTTATTTCTTGTCTTTAACTCCACAAACCTCCTCAGCAGCTGATTTGGGGCAAAGATCTTGGGTCAAGAGAAGCGGTAGCATTGCAGGAGCATGTGCACAAGGAATCTGGAATTCCTTAACCACCAAGTGGCTTATAACTGCTTCCACTCCTGCCAACAAATCTATTCCCTGCAAAGTGAAGAAACTTAGATGGAATTACAAGAAAAATTCAAGAACTACACCTTATTGCTTCAGTCAGAACCAGTAATGGAAAGCAGCCAACATATCACGTTTACTATTTTAACAGAACGATACATAAAAAGCAATTTGGTGACCGAACAATGCTCAAAAGAACAAAAGCCACATAAAAGCATTACACTCTATAACTTGTTAAGTTCTGTGAAAGAAAATAAGAGTCACAGACCAAGCTTTTCATCTCACTGGGTTGAGGAGGAACAGAATAGTACGATATATGCTTGTAAATGGCTGGCTTGCACTTTAAGTCCAAATTGTAGGATAGAGGATCGTTGGGGTACTGGAAAAGCATCTGAGAAACGAGTCTGGATTCGTAACAGGATTCTAAATTTAGCTCTTTTTTCCCATTATTTTACTTTGCTTTTCTCCATGCTTTCCAAAGCCAAATCCAGGCTAAATGAAACAGGAAACATGCAAAGTACTAATTTTCTAACTTTAGTAACAACTTTCAAATTAACAACACCCGCATCAGGATTAAAAATTTACATAGTAATATGAGGAAGGAAGTAGTACAAAAAGCATCCTTTCTTATTCCAAAAATATTTAAATTTTAAACACCACTTCACCATTGAAATATTTTACAGGATTTTCAAGATACCCATCATGTTCTATAATTCTGGAAAGTAAAAAAATATAATTTAATATGCATATTTAGAAACAGAGGGGGCACAACACAGTGAAAGGTCTTTCCACAAAAATTCTATCTTGGTCTGTTCATGCAAATATTACTTTGACATTGTACGGTTGTAGAACAGTATAGAATCAACAAGTTGGGAGCATAAGTCACGTACCACCCCCTGTCGATAATCATCAACATCTTCAACATCATCATCTGGAAAGCGTCCCACTACTGCAACAGCATTCACCTGAGATCGGTTAATTAAAGTCTGCACAGCTCTGAGTAGCGCACCAGGATGCTTAATTCTCCCAGTTGATTGCCCTGTCTTTGAATCAACCCACTTTTCCACCTGTTAAAGAAAAACCATGAGCTCTTGCAATCACATTGGTAAAAAAAAAACATAATTTTTCTTTTCTCTTCACTAAGCAAATCCCAAACATAATTTCAAAGACCAGTAGTTAACAGCACACAAACTGACTTGACTGGCAAAACTGCCATCATCAGAGACATATCCAATTTGAAGTTTCACTTCTTAACTAAGAGCAAAGACAAATTCATAATGTAGAAAAATTATTAACCATAAGCAATTAACTACCCTCGATTTATATAATAGACAGCTCAATAGTTTACGGTACATCCAACAAATGGCGCAATTAACTGTGAATGAAAAGAACATTAAGTATTTATTTAGCATAGTGCAGAAATTGTTCTATGTGCCATCAATAACAAGCAGAATTTTCTGTTGAGTTGCAAGGAATGATACCTCTAGTGGGGTGTCAGTGACAATATACTCCAAAACAGGCAATCCAAGGGAAGCCCTGGCGGCATCAGCCACCTGCAAATGACGGATTCGAAGTTCTTCCTCTATTCCACCATCAAGAACCAATCCCACCTACTTGGTACCACAAGCTCAAACCATGGAAAAATGCTAATCAGCAACTAAATAATTTGACAGACGGCAGAAACAGACGAGGGAAAAAATAAATGAGAGATGAACAAAGGCACCTTATTTTGGTGAACAGGCTGAAGGGCCCACAAACCTTCTGCAAACCGGTCAAGAGCATAACCTTCAACATATAGAACATTAGGCATCGGCCAGTACAGCATTGCAGCATTAAGCACCTGTGATTTACATTCAATTTAAAAGAGCTTTAACCACTTCCTACCAAAACGAGAAAACGCGTAACCATAGACTAATCTCTCGTACTCAAATTATTTGTACCATCAAATTGTATTTGCAGCGTAAATACTAAAGAAAAAGAAAACGTACATTAGGATGCGTGATAAGGCAATCCACGACGGTGGATAAAGCACGAGCAACAGGCAAAGCATCGCCGGCGAATCCACCTATGCTGGCTCCTACTCCAGTTGGTACTATCATCACGCTAGTGTACTCCCTCCTAAACTGTATCCACCCCGTCCCCCCATTAACCAAGATAAATTGCTAACATTTAAAATATATATAAACTGACCTTGTTCGAGCAGTAGGGAGGAGCAAAACATGAAATTCTCAGCCGAGTGGACGGTCGTGATTTGGTCGTTGATGGAATGAATGGACGGCTGTTATGGAGCGTTGCCGTAGCCATTTTTTCCTTTCCTTTTTTCTTCTTTTCTTTTTTTGGCTAAGGTAGCTGCTGTCCTGTTATTGTTGATTGCTGCTGTTCAGTGACTCGTTTGGGATTTTCCCTCTCCCAAGGTTTTTAATTGCAATTTTGCTCATATTTTTGCTGATCTTTCCCTCTCCGCCTGCACTGCTTGGTGGTTTCTCTACTCGATTATACAAAAAGCTAATAAGCCCATTGGGCCTCTTTCATTTTCTATTGGACTGCCAGAATTTTATTATTCGGTTTCTCTACTCAATTATATTTAAAAATAAAAACTATTGAGCACATACAACCAGTTACTAGTTATATCACTCGTGTTCCACTATTGGTTAAGTATATTTATTTTTTATAAAAAAAATTATATATGCATGTTTTTTAATGTATTTTTATAGTTTAAAAAATTTAAGTTCAAATCAAATTTATATATATATATATATATATATAATTAAATAAATCAAAAGTTATATATATAAATAAATAAAAAGTCATTACCAATATCTAAAAATATAACTTGAAAAATCAAGATAAATATAGATCAGGATATAATAGGCTAGTTTAGAAACATTCCCAACAAATATGATAAGTTATTTTTCTTTTTTTTCATCGAGTTCGGATAGAAATCAAAGTCCTCGACAATTGTATGGGAAAATGACTCAAAAGATAAAAAAGTGTAATTAATGTCTTTATACTCGTTTCAGGTTTGAAGTATCATTTCTGCAAATAAAAATCCCTTTCGTTGCATGATTTCTTCTTCGCATAGGTCGATATAGGATCTGTAAGGGAATTAATTACTTAGAAATATATTTTATGCAACAATTCTTCTTATATGATAGAAAAGGATCATGAACAATCTTGCCTGGGATTAGAAATCTCAAATGAATAACATACCTAATTATGGCTTCGTTTGTTTGCAGGAAAGTGAATTCCTTTTGGAAAGTGAATTCCGGAGAAAGTGAATTCTTGGAAAAACTCCTGGCTCAAATAAATTCCAATCAAAATAATATCAAATTTGATAAATAAAAAATTTCAATAAAAAAATGATAAGAAAAAAGCAAATAGCAATTATAAAAATAAGGACCCAAAAGTTTAAGGTTTGATATAATCAGCAAATAATGATATTTCTAAATTTTTCACAACTTCCGGAAAGTGTTTTTCCCCTCAAATTTTTCAGGAAAACACTTTCCTTTGGCAAGAAAGTTTGGAAAGTGCTTTCCCGGAAACCACTTTCCCGGAAACCACTTTCCAGAAAACAAACACAGCTAAAAGGAAAACACTTTCCTGAAAACCAAGTCAATTTTTTTTTGACTAAAATTGACTGGAAAGTGTTTTCCGCTGACCGGAAAGTGTTTTCCGTTGACTAGAAAGTGTTTTCCGCTGACCGGAAATTGTTTTCCGTTGACCAACTTTCTAATCAGGAATAGTTTGGAAAATGGTTTCCCACTACTTTTCGGGAAACAAACAAGGCCTATATTAGAGTTTATAATTGATTTATTATGTGTAATTAATAAATCGAAATGATAGGGCCTCAACCATGCAAAGATTTACCTCTGTGAAAAGGATGAGTCCATCTTCATTAAATATATAGCTTAATTCTTCTTATGATGAACTATTTACAACGTAACCATCTCTTGAAATTCAAATTTAATCTCTTTCCATACTTCATATTTCATAGGCAGTTGCTAGTTCAGGGTTTTATCTGTTAACCTCACGGATAATTTTATTAGTCAATCATCAATCGACCGGAGGGGTAAGAATATATTATTTAGCTGCTACAAACATGGCTTTACTGTAGCAAGAGCATGAAAAACTAAGTGTTTCTCATAGCAACGTATTTTCATAGCCAAAGTATTGATTTGCTTTCTTTTTAACCACGCATCATAATCTCTCCGACCATCTAGATTCATACAATGATTCGTAAGTAGAAAGTCTAAGGGAAAAAAAAGTAATAGAAAGCGAAAGGTGTCTCTTTTTTTCTTTGAAGGGATAATTATTATTTGATTCTGAGATTTTTTATTTTATTAATTAAAAATTATTTACCGAGCACCTCAAATTTCATATATACAAGAGCATTGACATCCTTGGTAGAAATCCCAGAAGGAATTCGGTCAAGCCCAAATATATTTTTTATACTTGATGACACCTCCTCTAATGAAACAATCACCGGATTAGGTAGTGACATTTTGAAGTTCTCAGTTCGCCTCCTGATCAACTTATCAGCTTCAATGGTCGCATCATCACATTGTCTTCATGATCCAAGATCTGCATTAATAGAAAGGCCATGTTCATTCTCACTACAAAAGAAGTAGCTATATATGAAAAAACATCAGTTCAATGCACAAGTAAAATTTTAATTAAACAAAAGAACCATTTTTGAAAGCAGAGTGTATGTATATGTTACTGGTTTCGATGGCTCTAGGGTTTTTTATATGGCCGGCCTCTGTAAAGCTAGAAACAAGCATGATGGAGACAACTCAAAACCTCGGGATACCAGTGGACAAGAAAGTTCACATTGGAATGTGCAACACGTTCCTGCATTTTGTTTTGTTATAGACAGATCCTGGATTCTATAGACGAGTACTGAGTGGCTCAGACAAATACTTTACAGAACTCACAAGGAAGCTAATCAACCACTTAGACTGCAATGTGTTTTCTTGAATAGAAAGATGAATCACTTTCTCATGAAACGGGCAATAAAAACGACTGGATTACAGTGGAGCAGCGACGATCACAATTCGACAATTTAGCTTCTTGTTGGTTTGCCAACCACCAAAAACAATGGAGCACGGGCAATCACCGGGGATTATTCGGTATAACTCAATTTCTTATGCTCTCTTCTCACCCATAAGAGAAAAATTGAGATGTATGAATTACTTTATATAAGGGAGGGGAACGCAGCTCTCCTAATGTCTAATAAATTATCAAAATTTAGAAAAGCTAACCTGCAAAATCACAAGATTTGTTCAGGAGAAATATGACTTACGTGGCAATGGTAGACGTAACCAGGCTGAGCAGTTGCATCAAACGGATAGGATTCATTTGAGTGTATAAAAGCAAATCTGACAAGAATCTTGGTGACACATCCGGGTGTCATCTTGTACACATTCTTCCATCCCTTCTCATGGGCCGGCACCTCTATCTTATCTCCACGTGCATAATGATCTATTTTGCACTTGATGGCATCGTTCAATTTCAACATGCACGCCTTGAACTCCTCCTCCTTGACCAACTTGGTTTGATTAATCACCTTAAACAATCCCAAATGAATATGCAACGGGTGATTATCCTCTGTCAGATTGATCACGTTCCATATCTCACTGGTCCCCACTCTTGGGGTCTCGGTAACTGGTTCATCAAACGATTTTCCGTTGATGTAAAGATGGGTTGGCTCATCAATGTCGCTCGTGTACTCGTACATGGCAATGTACCGTGTCTTTGATGCACTGGATAAATCAGCATCAGGGTATTTTACCAAGGTTTTGGGTACTCTCCAAGTGTCATGCTCTGGCTCCTTCTTGATGATAAACTTCATGACCTTGCCATTGGCTTCATTCACGGCGTCCCCAGATGGGTAGGGATACACTGCATCATTGCCTAGAATTGCACTGTCTGACTTTGACTTTGAAAAGTCAACTATCACGTCAGCGATTTCAGATGGAGCTAAGAGGGTCTCATTGGTTATCACTGGCTTCTCAAGGTATGCTGAATCATCTGCCACATGGATGAATTTCAGACCGTTGCTGAAAAAAAACCTGAAGAATCTTGCATTGCTGGCATTGATGATACGAAATCTGTATTTACGACGTCGTACGGTCAGACGAGGCCATGCTTTGCCGTTGACGATAATTGCATCACCAAAATACTCTGGCTGCCACTGCGGGTGTATAGAGGGATTATTTCCTGTGGAATTCATGTATATCGAACCATTAGTGAGAAAGCTACGATCAAACACCATCAACGTCCGATCGAATTCATCACCACACGGCAGTCTAAGTGGGGTCTCAACATCACGATCACGGATAATGTAGGCCCCAATCAAGCCAGCTAATAAGTTGACTCTAGTCAACCCCATGGCATGATCATGGTACCATAAGTTTCCTGGATGTTGCGAGTTGGGGTAATGATATTCCTTCTTGGTCCAAGTGGGTCCTACCTCTTTAAATCTACGGGTGAACCATGAGTGCGCATGTCCATCACTCTCAGGCTCACCAATGCTACCGTGGAGGTGCACCACTGTAGGAATGCCCTTCTTGGTTCTAGGTAAAGCGGTTGGTATAGTTGGGTCCCACGGAAGTATATGGTTTGAAGGGAGATGATTTTGCCACGTGACGAAGGCATCGACTCCATGAATGGCCTCGATGGTTGGACCAGGGATAGTTGCATTGCGCTTGGATGTACCATAAGCATACACTGGTGTAGGGGGGAGGTCTCTGTGGAATTTCTGCCACCAAAGATAGTCAAGAATACAGCAATGCAAAAAATATTCTAGCACACACTGGGGACGGTGCCAACTAGGAGCATTCTAATAAGCATCGAATTCGGTTCTTTTTCCAGAAAATAAAAAAAAAATTAGCATTGTATGATGCCTGTATTCGGCGCATCGAAACTTTGTGGTGGAAAACGAACTTTGTGATTTTTTTTTTAATTTATACATAGTATCATGAGAAAAGGATAGCCTACGATGCAAAAAGGATAGCCAACAAAACAAAGAACAGTAGTACTCTATATATATATATAGGGGCTCCAAGACGTTGGATTTCAGACCGGGAAGTGGATGTTTTTATATATTTCCTCTTCTATTCATCAGGGTTTGAACATTGTTCGCCAGCCATCCACGTCGAAATAAATTTTTTTTTTCCTGGGGATTTTGATTATCTCAGAGGCAAGAAAATGCTTTTAGAACCCTCATAAGCAGTAGGCATGATTATAAACAAAAGGAGACTCTATGTAATTCACTAAAAACTTCAATTCACCAAAAAGAACAAGAGTTTCACACATCGGATGGAAAAGAAATACATGTGTATGTATAAAAAAAAAACTAGGAATTCTGCAGTTAAGTAATTATGATATCGAAACAGGCCATATAATCAATTCAACACGTACGGAAAAGAAATAAAGGCATAGTGATCTTACCCATAGCTTCTTGAACATGCCAATCTCCAGCGGCTTGGATTTGAAAACACCATTCACTACTTCAAAACTCTGGATCTTGGGCATGTCTGGAAGTTCATCGACGAACTTCTCCAATTTAGATGGACTAATAAGATTGTCCTCGGCCCATATTGTAGGAAGCACTACAAGCAGGGCTAAACAGAAGATGATGAACACCAGATTCTCTCCATATTAAAAACTGCACACACATGGCTGGAAGCGATAAAAAACCTAGCCACTGGATAAGGAGAGAGACTTTTTGAAGGAGGGCGAGAGAGCTTGGTGAATATGTGAGTGAAAAAATATCCAAGGCAATATATAGTGATAGAAAGTAAGAAGACAGGAGTTGCTCTTTCTTTGGCATTTCGTGGGCTCCGATGACTTTGAAAAAGAAAGATATAGACAAGGACATGTTGTATGCGGGGCATGCTTGGGATTTCGTTATACATCGCATTTTGTCGGGTTTCTTAACTTGTATTAAAGAGGTAATTAACTTCTTTCCTTGAAAAAAAAAGTGTAATTAATTTTACCTGGGATTCCCATTTCTTTAATTTGCGATTTCATACCTTTCCATTGCTAACATTTTTTTTTTTTTTTTTTTAAATTGGTGCTCCATGCCCTGAGAGAATTAAATTAATTGGGGTAAGCTGAAAGTCATAGGACACTAAAGAATACAAACTCATGGAAGGGTATTTTAGCATCCAAAGCTCCCTATCCAAGGGATTTTTGGTTAGACTGAAGTTAGCCAACCAATTTGTTGATGCATTTGTTTCACGACAACCATATTGAAGCTTGACCTCCCTATCTCTTGCCGACAAAGATTTCGCTATGGTGATCAAAGCATGATTATTGTCCACCCTACGAGTACATATCCTGTGTAATAAGTGACAATGCAATATTTGTCAAATCCGATTCCATCACTAGTTTCCTGATTCTAAACGCCGAGGCCATTTCCAGCCTTGTTCGTAATAATTGCCCAGAATTCGGTTGTAGCCGAAATGGAAACTCCAGTGTTGATTGCAAAGCCCTTTACCTGTGTCCTAAAGCTATCCCTTATAAGACCTCTAGCTCCTGCCAAAATAATGTTCTTGCATGGGAAGAAGATGGGAAAGGGCCTTCCATTTGCATTCTTTATTAGTTACCATGTATGCTGTAAAGAGCCAAAACCATTTAACTAGATATCCATCCAAAAACTCACATTCTTACCATCCATACTGATACATAAAGGGGAGTTTTTGCCTTTGGCCTGTACTTGAGGGATATGATCCTTGGAACAGATATATTTGCCTCTTAAAACTCTCGCCCAAAGACGGATACATTCATGAATTATCCCCCATCCTAGCTTGTTTATGGAAGCCTTGATCATACCATATAAACTGCGATGTCACAGTCCACCCCCCTGCTTTGGCTGGCATAAGGTCTTCCCAATTGATCAGGTGCATTTTTTCGTATCCAGAAAGATATTTAAATGATGATAATATTATTTTTAGCATGATCAGTTTTATATCATAGCATTTTTATAGATTAATAATTATGATTTTGAATAATTATAATACTAGACGGTAACTTCTTAAACAATATTCCATATATTTATTTTATTTTAAAAAAAAAAAACAATATCACCATACCAAGCAACTCTTCAATTAGAACTAAGGTTACCCTTGTTCCTGCTCCCTCTTAAGACTCTCCCACTTCCATTCCACCCACTAAATTTTGTTTCCCCGCGTTAACGTTGATGTTTTTGCTAGAGCGGGGTATCAAATCTGTTTCTTCGAAAAAATTCTCGTAGGTTCGCCATTGTCGACAGACATGATAGTTTTATTCCTTCCCTTAACGATGTTTCGAGTACACAAACAATTTTCTATTAATAGAGCTAGAAGTGAATAAATACACAATAAGCTTAATTGGACAAGGTTTGCTCCCCTAATTAATTTGTCATAATCATGAGTGCCATTTTATGCAAATTCAGTGGGGAAGTCAGGTTTCATCAACAAAATCCAGTGGTGCAATGACCAAAGAAAAAAGAAAACGACAGTCCTTTATATTTTATATGTTTGTTACTGTGATATATACAATTTTTTTTAATTGAAAATATACTAAAATAGTATTTTTTATATATAATTTTTAATATCAATATATTAAAACTATTTAGAACACCTAAAAATATTAATTTGATAAATTTCCAGATAAAAAATAACTTAAAAAGAAGAAGTGTTAAACGGACACTTCAATAAAAAGAGTGATGCTTGCTTTTTCCATGACTCTGGATAAGTTTGTAAGTTTAAGAAAGTATTATATGGTCTCAAATAAGCATCTCGTGCTTGGTTTCAAAAATCCTCTATTGTGATCTCATCTCTTAAATTTGTTTCTAATAATCATGATTATGTTTTTTTTTATTAAGTGCACTAATGCAGGTCGTATTACTCTATATTTATATGTTAATAACATGATTATTATTAGTGATAACATTGATGGTATTTCAATTTTGAAGACAGAGTTGGCTAAACAGTTTGAAATGAAAGATTTGGGTTATCTTTAATATTTTTTGGATATTGATATAGCTTCCTTGTCCAAAGGTTATCTTCTTTCCCAGTCAAATATGTTATAGATATTCCTGAGCGAGCTAGACTTACTATAACAAGATCGTAGATACTTTCATTAAGGTTAACACAATGTATTATTTTTCTGATGGTTTCCTTTGACAAATCTTACTTTATATCATACTATTGTTGAAAGCTTGGTATGTATCATCATTACTCGTCCAAATATAGCATATTTTGTTCATGTTATTAGTTTGTTTGTTTATTCTCCTACAACTGTTTACTGGGCAGATATTCTTTATATCTTGTGATATCTTCGGGGTACAATCTTTTAAAGTTTTTTACTTCCATCTGCTTCTTCTTTGAAGCTGCATGCATACTCTAATACTGATCATGGTAGTTATCCCATATATCGCAAATCTGTTATCGGTTTCTGTATCTTTCTAAGTGATTTTTTTTTTGGAAGAGCTTAATCCTCAACCGAAATAGAATATCGTGCTATAACATTTACTATCAAAGAGATTGTTTGGTTATGTTCGTTACTTGATGATATGAGAGTTTTCCTTTCTCATCATGCTCCTATGTATTGTGACAACCAGAGTTCTATTTAGATTACTCATAACTCGTCTTTTCATGAATGAACTAAGCACATTGAGATCGATTGTTATCTTACCCGTCATCATCTTAAGCATGACACCATTACTTTGCCTGTTGTTTCTTCTTCCTTGCAGATTGCAAATTTCTTTACAAAGTTTTATTACATCTCTCATTTTTTTTTTCTAGTTGGAAAAACTCTTGATATTTGTAGCTACTGCATTGTGAGTTTGAGGAGAGATGTAAATAATACATTTATTTATTTTTTATTTATTAAGAGTAAAATAGTATTTTCAGTTTAATCTATATATAATCTCTTTATATTCAGGTTAATTCAAGCACTTTGGAATAAACAGATTAACTGAGAATTTCAGCCATCCTTCTCTTTTATGGTAGTTTTTTTTTTTTTAATTTGAAATAATTTAACACCCTCGATATCTACTAAACTTCAAGATTATGAACATTGACACCAAAATTAGAAAAATTTTTGAAACCGTAATATCCATTAATGTCATGGTCAAGAATATCATACATGTTCTTCATGTAGCACTTACTAGCACCAAAGTTAAAAATATTTGTATTTAAATATTCAATGACATCAAAATTAGAAATATTATTAGCAAACCATCATATTATTAGCAAACCATCAATAGTATAATATAATAAATTTTTAACAATTTAAGATAAAATCAGAGATGCAACCTATTTTAGATAGAATCTTTAAGGAGTTATAGTATATATATTTTTTTTTATGTAATAAGTATTATATTATAGAATTTTTATTGATTAGTTAAAATTTTTAATAATTATAATATTAGATGATGATTTTTAAAATAAGATGACAGTTTTTTATTTTAAAAAATAAAAAACCACCAGTATGTCGGTGCACCGATCATCTCGTCTTCTTAAATATAGTCAAATCTATATCCATCCTCTCCTCTAAATGCGAGGGTTACCTTGTTTTCTGGTCCCTCTTTGAGACTCTCCCACGGTTTCCCCATGTTAACGTTGAATTTTTAGCTAGAGCGGGATATCAAATCTGTTTCTTCGATAAAAATTCTCGCAGGTTCGCCATTGACAGACATGATAGTGTTTTTCCTTCACTTAATTTAAAACCATCAAGAAACATCTAATTTGATAACTTTCCCAGCAAAAAAATAATTATAAAAAAAAACTGCTGAACAGACACTTCACTAAAAAGAGTGACGCTGGCTTTTCGCCTTTTTAGGGCACTAGAAAGGAAAAAAAGAAATCGATATTAATTGTCTTTGTTTATATCATTTTTCATACCTAACCTTGGCATTTAATGTTTTTCTTAATTAGCATTAACTTGGTTTAAAGAATTTCTCCAAAAGAGAGTCTGTTTCAAAATAGAAGAAGATATTTTCGTTTATATTTTTCGGAACACATAAAACATTCATATTTGAAGTTTTCTTTAGTGACGAATGACCATAACAATAATTTATCTGTAAGTACATGTCATTTTGTAATTCGAGCAAATAAGTCTTACTGGTAGTTTTTTTTTATGATAGGTGTAGCTTAACTAGTTATGCTTTAAATTTATTATTGAAAATTATATGTTCGAGTTTTCATAAATCTCAAAGATTATTTGAGGTTTACATGGTCATTAACTTTAGAACTTATAGAATTAGTCGAGATATGCTCAACTGACCTGAATATCCACTTGTATTAATTAAAAAATTAAGTCTTACTGTATCTGAAATTCATGCTTTATCATGAGTTAGCATGTAAGTTTTATACTAAAATCTTATTTGTGTATCGTTTTTTTAAATAATATACTGTTTGAAAATGTGGTTGAGAACTGTATTATTTTTAAAAATATATATATTTAAATTTATTATTTTATATTTTTAAATCGTTTTGAAATGATGATATTAAAAATAATTTTTTAAAAATAAAAAATATATATTATTTTAATTTATTTTAGATTAAAAAACATTTTGAACAACTACCACACTCATAAACACCCTCTAAAATTAAAATTATTTGTTTAAAAAAAGATAGTGTAATTTAAAAAAAAAATGAGACTGCGTATACATCACCAGTTACAACAACAATGCACACCCAAAACTGCAAACGACCATATGATTTACACTCTGTTCGGCTTATTTCTCGGTCCTTCTGCTCGAGCGGGGAGCATCCACCAGTTTTCCAACCATAAGTCTATAACCCATTCGTACATGTCTCCTCGTGATCACCATTACGCTACCTTTGTTACCTTTTTGCAAAAGTCAAAGTTATCTATTATATAAACTTTAAAAAGATAGTTCAAATTATATAGATATAGATATTTTAATACTACCATCAAATAATTCTTATTATCAATTTTATCGCTAAATATTTTTTAAATTCTTAATGATGGACCTCCATCGATTTTTTAAAGCTTTTGTTAATACTCTCATTTAAATTGTACTTTAAAAAAAAAAAAAAACAAAGTCATTTTTATAGAGAATTTAATTAACATTTTTTGTTAAGTATTTTAAAATAAGTCCTTGTTTGAAAAATAAAATAATTTGGGATGGTAAAAACGGCACAAAATTAGCAATACTTCAATAATTTGGTGATATATTTGGTGCTCGCCCTTATCTATTTTAAGAAAATTAAATAAAAATCTTTAAAACACACACACATGTAAGGGATTATTTTATTTCTTTTTAATTTTGAAGATTATATATATATATATATATATATATATATATAAATATATAAAGTTATATCAGTCCTTATAAAGTGAAAAAGAAGAGGAGGAGGAGGAAGTAATTGGGGAAATCCCACCTACCAATTTTGCAATAGTATACTCTCTTATGTAACATTAAAAATTTATATATATATATTTTAATTGGTCAGATTTTAGATTTACTTTTTAAATTTTAAAGAGGTCACCAGTTCGAGTTCTTATAAATTTTAAGAGTCATTGGAAAACTTATATAATCGTTAATTTTAAAATCCGTAAATTAATCGAATGCATCCAAGCTAACCCGAACACATATATTAATAATAATAAAAATATGTGTGTGGATATCAACCCCCCTCGTTATACAGCATCAATGAATATAGGCCACATAGCATGTTAAAAAAATCTCATCATTGGACCATTTCTTTTTTCCACTCGAGAATTGTTCAATGATTGAGGTCTTTTTCCTCTGTAAAGTATAAACACAGCGAAAAATGAGTGTGACTCGGATATATATATCATATCACCACCAAGTCTTCCACATTCTGCTGGACCTGGCGTGAGCCCTGACGTTCTCAAATGAGTGTGACAGTTCTTTAGTGTTTAAATGAAAATTCAGCCTGCTCTCTTTGCCTTTTGATAATTCAAGTGTGAAAAGAAAAAATAGTGACACAACAAATGCATTGTTCCCGTTACATCATGCTTAGCAAATTAATTATGTGATCACTAGTGAAGGCAGGATTTATTATACTGAAGATTCCTCGGTTGCTACTTACCGAGTCTTTATTTTGTTGTGCAATAGAAAAAGGTTGCTCTTAACGTGAAAGCAAACCCTTTCATTCTGAATTAAAGAATTTGAAATGAATAAAATCTTCCCGAGTAGAATTTGAATCAACTTTCCGTTTACCTTTTCTCGACTCGTTTTATTAATGAATTTTGACTTGTAGATAAAAAAAAGGGGCAATATTGAATAATAAACAGACTTTATGGTGGAAATTGACTGAAGAGTTTGATAGGCTAGCTGGAAAAAAAATATATTTCGTGTCAATAATTTATTTAGCACGCGGGCTGTCCTCAAATGTTAGAATGACTGCTGCGAAAGAAATTCCCAAAGGATGAATAGAACAACAGATTCCATCAGAAACTTCAACGATTACATTTAAAGTCTCGGACTTCTTTGCGGGGTTGTCACCTCGTCCAAGAAACATGGCTGGCTAATCAAGAAAATAGAGGGCTTTCACTTTCGAGGTTCCCTCCTGTACAATTAATCAGCTCGGTCAAGTGATCTCCAACGTGTAAACCACTTGGCTTGAGTGGTGTGAGAGTGACCATTACATGCTCGGCTCGGCATTATCTTCCAACTTTTTCCTCTCTTTTTTTAATGAATGGAGGCAAAATAAATCTTATTTAAATCGCGTAGATACAAAATTACCTACTAACTTAGTTAGATAATGATACATTAATGAGAGGAACCGGGAATATTATCAAGCGGGGGCCGTTTGATAAGTTAATTTTTCCTTAATGTTTTTTTTTTTGTTTTGAACAATGATTAGATGTTATGTGAAGATTGATGAGAATAAAATAATATTAATTAAACGCGCACAGCACTGATCAATGGATTGAGCAGTGATACCGCATTGCTGAGGTATTGGTTTTTCATTGGTCAAAGATTATAAGCTCGGGACACATAAAAATGTGATGCTTAGGGTCCAAATTTTATACCAATCAGACGTGAGGCGCACGTGCACGAGAAATTTTATAAGGAAATGCAACCTACCCTGGTTGAAACAAAAGGATGCTGGACTGCTGGGGCAGAGCTATCCTGCTAAATGATAATTGGATTTGACAGAGGATTGTTCCAGATGGCTTGAACAATTAGATTTCGTTTCTGTTCTGTCGTTGTAATTTCATTGACAGGAGGAAGTCCTTAAAATACAGAGTTCATGGAGAATGCAGGAAAGAAGCGGAGTTTTTTTTTTTTAAGCATGCTCTGATATCATGTTGAATATGGCAAACATACAAACGAACCTAAATTTGTTCTCTGAATATTTCTCTGCTACACATTTTATTAATCTTTTCAGGAAGTATATCTATACAAGGAAGAAGGAAGAAGGAAGACCTAGTCTACCTAGACTCCTACTCTAGGTAAGAAAATAATATGTATAAGGAAACAAATAGATTTTCTTACGATCTTGGGATCCACACATATCTCGCCAGCTAACCCACAAATCTTGCCGGCTAACAAGTTCTTTAGTATTTAAATGAAAAATCAGCCTGCTCTCCTTTGCCTTACAATTTGGATAATTCAAGTGTGAAAAGAAAAATATTGACATTACAAATGCTTTGTTCCCGTTAGCCTTGTAATTTCAAATTAATTATGAGATCACTAGTGAAGGCAGGATTTATTATACTGAAGATAAAGGCAGGATTTATTTTCCTCGGTGGCTACTAATTACCGGCTTTATTTTGTTGTGCAATAAGAAAAGGTTACTCTTAACGTCTAAGTAAACCCTTTCATTCTGAATTAAAAAATTTGGAATGAATCAAATCTCCCCCAAGTAGGATTCGAAACTACTTGCGTTTACTTTTTCTCGACACGTTTTATTAATGAATTTTGACTTGTAGATAAAAAAGGGGCAATATTGAATAATAAATAGACTTTACGGTGGAAAATGAATACTAAATGGGCTAGCTTGTTCTTGTCTCTCGGCTGGGAAGATTGGCTGAAAAGTTTGATAGGAAACATCAAATTATTATTCTAGCTGGAAAAAAAATATATTTTCGTGTCCATAATTTATTTAGCATGCGGCATGTCCTCATATGCCAGAATGCCTGTTATGAAAGAAATTTAATTATCACAAGCTACAAATTCCCTGAAGATGAATAGAGCAACAGATTCCATCAGAAACTTTGACGATAATATTTATATTGGGATGTTTATAGTATGGTAATGGTTATTTTTTAAAGTATTTTTTTTTATTTAAAAATATAATAAAATAATATATTTTTTATTTTTAAAAAATTATTTTTAATATTAACACATCAAAATATTTTTTAAAAATAAAAAATATATTAATTTAAAACAAATACAAAAACAAATAGCCATATATTCTCTTGCGGGGTTGTCTTCCCCGTCTAAGAAACGTAGCAAGTCAAGAAAATAGAGGGCTTTCACATTCGAGGTTTCCTCCTGTATAATTAATCAGCTCGGTCATGTGATCTCCAACGTGTAACCACTTATGATAATGATAAATTAATGAGAGGAATATTTATCGCGTGGAATATTATCAAAATAAATCTTATATAAATCGCGTGGAATATTATCAAGCGGGGGCCGTTTGATAAGTTAATATTTCTTTATTGTTTTTTTTTGTTTTGAACAATGATTAGACATTATGTAAAGATTGACGAGAAAGAAAACATGCAGAATAAAATAATTTTAATTAAACGTGCTCAATATTAAATGTGATGCTTAGGGTCCAAATTTTATACCAATCAGACGTGAGGCATCTCTCCAATGGGCGCACGTACACAGAAATTTTATAAGGAAATTCAACCCCACTCTGGTAAGGTGTGTTTGTAATTATAATTATTGTTTTTTAAAGTATTTTTTATTTAAAATATATTGAAATAATATTCTTTTTATTTTTAAAATATTTAAAAATAATCTAAAAATATATATTATATATAAATTAGTTTCAAGCAATTAAAAAATTAAAATAATTTCAAATTTTTTAAAAACACTTTTGAATATATAAAAAAACATAGCCTTGAAATAAAAGGGATGGTGGACTACTGGGGCCATTCTGGGGCAAGCCCGAGCCCTTGTAAGTCGTAACCTACATTGATTCGTAGTACCGGGCTTGGTGACAGTAGGCTTTGCAGTGATGGCCTCATCAATTCTGCCGCCACTTTCACCCCCACTTCTTTACAAGGTGCGCGCTTGAATCATTGTTTTCGTGGTGGAGGTTTGAACAAACATGCATTAACTTACATTTGACAAGTAATATTAAGTTGAACTTCAAAGTAATCATGATTGATCATTTAGGCATCTGTTTAAAGGGATTGCTTGCTAATCTTACCAGCTTCAAAGAATTAATTTTGAAGCGTATATTTAAAGTGTCCTTTTAGTTATTCGAGATACATGCATGTAGAACATCATTATTAATAATGTGATTATTTAAATTTATAGGCTTCATAAATACATGCATTGAAAGAGTTGGAATCCAAATCCATCGAACTTCCTCTCTTAAAGAGAGTTATTTGATACACGAGTGAAATGTGTTTCACCCTGCTACCCTTCCCCTTCAATTATTTCCCTAAGATATAAGTTTCATGGGTGTTTGGACAGTGATTTTTTAAAGTATTATCAGATTAAAAATATATTAAAATAATATTTTTATTAATTTTTAAACATTAATTTTGATATTAACACATCAAAATAATCTGAAAATATTTTAAAAATATTAATTTGAAGTAAAAAAATAAAATAAAATAAAAATTATTTTTTAAAAACATATAAGCAGCCCTACAACTACTGGTGTGCGAAATTTTTACCTGCGGGATCCCTCTTGCGGCTCTGAATCAATGGCCGCACAGCTAGTGACATCCTCCTTTTAATCATGGGCTGGTCCCGTTCATTCTGGTTGATTGTTTTGGATCAGAGCAATAAATTGGTCCACTTCGGCCTGCTTATTGTATTTGAAATCGTACTTGAACCTCTAGTTACTAGTTAGAGCTAGCCAAACACATTTTGATGATAAAGGTGTTTCAAAATTATAATCATTTTTAAAATAGTTTGTTTGATAATATATTAAAATACCTTTTTTATATCAAAATATCATAAAACACGTAATATCAGCGGCTATCACCAGAGGAAAATGGTGTTAGTGAATAAGGGCCAACTATGTTAGGTTTCCACTTTCCAGTGTTAACCATACCTTGTAGTTGTCGTGTCAGCTGAACCACATTATACATGCTTTGCACGTGAGGAGCACGTGTGTTCCTAACCTGCACCATACCAGAACCACCGACGCGAGATGCATTTGTCCACCCAGCTGCTCTTCTTCCTACTGGTCTCCGCGAACGGGGCCATCGTGTCTCTTGTACTATATACAGTACCCAACGTCACCTTGGCTGTCATGGGGGAAATTTAAAGGCGCTCAAAATTTGACAATGCTCCTCAAAGCTATACACCAACATTTATATATTACTCAATAATTCACTCCCTTTTGTTTATTTACTTGCTGGTAGCGTGGCTTACACAATCCACAAACCAAGACTCTCTTTCTTTCAAACAAATAAAAGAACAAGAGAGAGCTCGACTAATTTAGAAACAAACATCTTAACGACTACACGATACACTGCTAAAAAAAGAAGATTCAGAACTAACTACAGAGACATCCTGCATCTCAATTCTCAATCCGACCTGTTCCTCTAGACCACACCACCGGTGAATACTGACAAGAGCAAGCAACTCCCCTAAACATTACACCATTCTTTTTTCACTCTTTCTACATGCTTTCATTACATTATGGAACAGCTGTCAGTGCTCTCATCACTGAACATTTCTGTTGATGCTGCAGCAGAGCAGTCACCATTATAATTAGGTTGTTCAGCGTAGGGGTGAGCTAGGTGAGGGTCAGCGTAGGGGTGAGCTAGGTGTGGGTCAGTGTAGGGGAGAGCTGCAAGAGGGTCAGCGTAGGGGTGAGGGTGAGGGTTGTAGCAATAACCAGTGTTCGGTGGATTATAAGGAGACCTGTGATACATCATCTGGGGTTGTTGCATTCCATTCCTGTTTTGCATGTTCATCATCATTGATGCTGGATGGTTTTTCGCAGTCATGTTCATCAGCATGGATGATGGGTACTGACCTGTGGTATATCCACCAGTCGGAAATGCCGCTGCTGCAGAAGGTCCTTGATGCCCGATATTATTGGATTGAACTTGCAACCCTAGACCGTTGGTATTACCTCCTAATGCAGCGATAGCAGCTGCAGCATTGCTGACATTAGCATCATTTCCACGAAAACCAGCAAGGTTCATCATGGTGCTAGTGTCATTTCCCCTTTTGCCCTCCCCGGCACTCATGTTTCCACCACCTAATTGGGCATTTTTCATTTGCAATGCTGCCATGGTTTTCTGATCTATCCCCCCTGGATTGACCTTCATTCCCATATTCTGATTTGGGGTTACTTTCTTTCCAGCATTCCCATTTACAAGATTTTTCATTTCATTACCATTGTTAGAAGCTGGATGAATGGCACCGATACCTTTCTTTGCTTTGTTTGCATCCATGATATGCTGCCTGAGAAGACCCAGTTGGCTTGGTCCAAGAAATCCGAGGTCATCCCCATCATCATCTTCTTCATCATCAAGATAGTCATCATCTTCTTCAGAGCTGAATGCAGGGAATTTCTGCTGGTTCTTGAAGGCCTCGAGGCCCTTGACCAAGCCTTGCTTTTGACTTTTATTGCTGTTGTCATCTTTGATGCAGTTGTTATTTTGTTTTTGATTGGACTTTTGGGACCAAACCTCAGCATGTTTCCCAGCTCTGACTAGTTTCTTGATCAAAGTTGCGGTATCTACAGTACCTGAAACGGTGACTTTTTGTTGCTCGGCATCTATGTTTACTTGGTAAACTCCTGTAACAAAAGGGTTTCAGAAAACATATATAAATAAAAGCCTGAAGAAATTGATCACAAAATACAAGGCAGGTTTTATTTTTGACATATAAATCTAAGTCACCTTATCTTTCTAAAGTACAAATACCTCAAAATCACTGGCTAGTAGAATGATCATTCCTCGTATGAAGGTAAATTTCGTCAATTCTGATAACCGATCATTACATAGTATGCTCTTTACGCAGAGATTTTACATTTTGACTCCTTAATTATCTCCATTTTAAATATAAAAAAAAAGTCATAGAAAATTAATTAGTAGCTCGACGCCAGGAAAATCAATAAAGTGACAAAATGAAACGAGATCACAAATTTATTCATGGCATGGGAAATGGAAGAACACAAGTGTTCTGGCTTGTCCCTGGAAAAATTTGAAGGATAATTTTTTTAATTCTTATTTCATCCATTCATATCGTGCTCTGGTTTTCAACTGGAATTCAAACTATTATACAAGAGCAAAACCATTCCTCTTTTGCTACCAATTATTAGCAGCAAAATAAAAAAACTGCAAGAAACTCTGCTGCACTATAAAAATGAAAAAGAGCAAGCAAAGCAATCCAAAATCCCACATCAAAAAGGAAAAGGCAAGAACATTATAATATAGTATAGAAATGATGATAAGAAGCTGAGCACCTTCAATCCTCTGGAGGTTTTTCTTTACTTTCTGCTTACAACCATCACAGTGTATGTTCACTTTGAGAACACAAGTCTGTACAAAAAGAAGAAGAAAAGAAGTAAGCAAACAACAAAAACAAGAAGACAGATGCTAGAGAAAAAGAGGCCACCACCAAACTTTACCAGCAGATATAAAAAAATACAATGAAAAAGTGGGACTTTAAGAAAGGACACGAAGAATGTGGCTAAGAAAGAAAGAGAGGGGGAGAGAGAGACCTGGATCTTGAGGAGCTTAAAGTCATCTTCTTTGGTCATCTCTTCAGTGTTTTGTAATGAAAGAGGCTCAAGACACTCAGCTAAAAAAAAGGGGAAGAAATAAAGTAGAAAAAGTTAGCACATATCATCCATGTATATAAGCTAGTGAGCGTAAGTGGTTAACACAGGTTCAAGTTACACAACCAATTATAGATAAAAGGATGGTAAGAGAATATAGATTCTTCATTTCTTACTCTCTTTTCCTTCTTCTTCCAGTTCTCAAAAGCAAACAAAATAAAAGCACATGGGCATTGATTTAGCTTCTTCAGACATCACGAAAATTTAAAGGAACAACCAAAGAACACAGAAACCAAAACAAACAATGCCAGGACAAGCAAAGCGAAAAGGAGAAGATAAAGTAGGCGCGGGAGGGAATAAAAGTCAGAATCGGGACATGAAACATATGGCAGCGTAGCAGGGAGAGAAGTGGGAGAGAGAGAGATAAGGAGGAGGGAGGGGATGCTCTGCTATGTGAAATCCGAGGTGATGTGATTTAACGTTAAATACTGAAGGGGAGAAAACAATAAAAGTAGAACAGCGACTTGACAGGCCGACTTCTTTCCCTGTCCAATTTGTCCGTATTCAATTTTATCGTTGGAAAGACAAAAAATATAGAGAGACTGGTGTCCTTACTGAGTGATTATGCGCGAATCGATCGTAAATAACCAGATGAGAATTTGTTATGGATTTCTAGGGTGTTTGGGAGTGTTTTTAAAAGTATTTTTAAAAAAAATTAAAAAAAATTTAATTTTTTTTATTTTAAATTAATATAGTTTTTATGTTTTTAAATTATTTTAATGTGTTGATATTAAAAATATTATTGGCATGTTTTTCTGAATGAAAAAATATTTTAAAAAGTAACAATAATTATATTTTCAAACACGTTTTTTTATGGATAAATTGATAGATATATTTATGAATAAAGGTTAAAAAAAATATATATTATATGGTAACGTGCTTTCAACTGTGTTTTAGATGGGGATTTTTAGAGCAATTATTGTTACCTGAATGTTAATTTTACATTTTAAAAATCTTATTTTGAGGCTTTAATTTTGATAATTTTATTATTTTTGTATTTTAAGTTTTTTTCATTTATAATTTTAAATTTTTATTTTATTTTTTAATTAGAGTATAGTTTCTAGCATATTTTAAAACTTTGTAAATCTTCTAGAAAGAGGCACTTGAAGATTGTTATTCTAAAAAAAACATATGTAAATTTGGGTTTATGTCTGCAAATTTTTTTTCATTTAAATTTTTGCGTTTTTTTTATTGTTGCTGGGTTTGTTATTCATTTTTATTGTTGGAAGCGCAAATAAATAAATAAATAAATACAGAGAGAGAGAGCTGTCTTTGGAAGTGAGAAGTGAAGTAGTAATCGGCATCTGTATTCGGAGAAAATGTGGAAAATAGCTTACAAACATGACAATGTATTAAAAAAAAATGGATACTGAATAAATAAGGATATGAAAATTCAATGATAATAAACAATAATTATGTGCTCCGATAATGAAACAGTGAATAAAGGTAGAAGAAGAGACAGTGACAGTGATGATAATAATGGAGGCAAAGGATGTAATGGAACTTGTGGGTGATTAAGATAGTGATGATGGTGGCTGTTTGGAGGTCGAGGTGATGAGACCATGTCACTTATAATTGAAATTATTAAATAATATCGTGAGTTAATTAATATTGGGATTTTTTAAAAGTTGAATGTATATATTTTAATAAATAAAATGAAATTTAAAACTAACTTGAAATATTTTATATTTTTTAAAAAGAATTACACGAGAAAATCACGGGAACATGTGTAAAAATATTTTATGCAAAACAAAGAAAGCAAATGTTTTTCAAAGTTCAAGCCCTGTTTTTGGATTTCAAATACTTGTTTATTTTTATATTTTAAAAATATTTTTTTAAAAATTAATTTTTTAAATTCAAATTAATATTTTTTATGTTTTTAAATTATTTTGATGGTATAATGTTAAAAATAATTAAAAAAATAAAAAATATATTATTTTAAAGTATTTTCAAGTAAAAAAACAACCACAATTATACTCTAAAATAAAGTGGATAACAAATTAATTTTTCTTCTTAAAATAATTTTTATATATTTTTTTACTGTTTGGATGGTTAATATTAAAATTAGAATAATAAAAAAAATATTTTAATATATTTATAAAAAAAATATTTAAAAAAAAAACCTATAATGACATTCAAGCAATACTGACTTGATTAGGAAACAAATCAGGAGTGGTTTGAAGGGATAGAGTCAGCTCATTGATTCTTGGACCCGACACCATCGGGCTTTCTTTTCTTTTTTACTTGATTGTGTTGATGATTCGAACGACAGAGACATCCTTGCTGCATCTTGAGGATATCTGTATGCTGGCAGTACTGTTTCTAGGGTGGCTTACAGTTGCTAGCCGTCTGATGTCTCGGAATTCGGATGAGTAAAAATGTGCTTCTGTTCATTTATTTTTTTGGGAAGAGAACAAATTTGTTCCCAAGCTATTGCCTGTTCCAACCAGTTCCCCAGACAAGTTAATTTTTAAATTAGATCACTCTTTTATTGGATATTTCCCAATTAATCCTGCTCAGAAAAATTATTTTTCTTTTAATACCTTAATTTTAAAATATTTTTTACTTTGAAATATAATAAAATAATATATTTTTATTTTTAACACCAACACATTAAAACAATATGAAATATTAATAAAATAATCTGAAACAGTTAAATTTTAATAAAAATCAAGTTAAAACCCAAAACCAAACACCCCGTTTATTAGGAGGACATGATTTTTTACGTTAATTTCAACAATGAAGATTAGAGGGTAATATTTAATAGATGAACAATCCAAATTGAGAGTTATTCTTGTTTGGTGACCCAATTGAGAAATCAATAATAGTCGTGGACAAGCTTTCATTGACCTTATCTTTATTTCTTAAAAGGAATGTACTCTTACTAATTTTTACGTATTTATCAATTCTTAAATAAAATCGAAATAATCTTGACAACTTGCACGTTTCTACTTATTAGTTTTCAACATTAATCAAAATTAAAGTGTATAAAACATACGAAGGAGTGGTCAGGTATCACGTGAAATACTACTGATTTAAGAATTTTAAAGTATCAATGCTCACTAGTAGCCTAGTGTCATGGGTGAAATACTACTGATTTAAGAATTTTAAAGTATTAAGTGGCTGTTTGGTAGTGTGATTGCGGGTGAGGTTCACCCGCAACCACACTACCAAGTGTTTGGTAAAGGAAGAAAAAATGTGTTTGGTAAATGAAGAAAAAATGCTCACTGGTTTAGAGAATATTTAAAAACGTGGTTGTGCTGTTTTTAAAAAAAATTAAATTTTTTTCTAAAAATTAAATATAATTTTTATATTTTGAATTGTTTTGATGGTATTTTTAAAAATTTTTTTTAAAAAATAAATATAATAGAGTTAATTTACAGCGGGACTCGCTAGCACTATTTTACTAACTATTTAAACAAGATAAAATCTCCACTTCGGAGGAGCCTGGCCCGGCCTATTGAAAGCCCATAAAAACCGAGAAGTTGAAAAGAAATGCGAGAAATAGAAGAGATAGAAAGAGATTGTCAATAATGATGCCCCTGTCCCGCTGGGGCCTACCTCACCTTATTGTCGAGTGCACGACAAATAGGGTTTCAGTTTCGAGGAAAATATCTTTTTTTGTCATTGTCACCTCCGAACTCTTGCTTGTTTTACAGAGTGGCCCCTCTACCTTGTTTACTTTCCTGATTCTCAGTGTTAAACCATGCTTTTTAAAAAAATTATTTTTTTTTAGATTTGAATTATTATCGTATGTTTTTATATTATTTTAATTTATTAATGTTAAAAATAAATTTTTAAAAAATAAAATAATATTTTTATTCAATACATTATCAATCAAAAATCAATTTTTATAGCATTAATTCATACTTTTTTGCACGGTGTCGGTCATTCGAGAACCGTTTCAACAGCTAAGAATGTACAAAATGTTGCTGGTTCGTCGTTTTTCCCGTGAAGATAAGACATGTCAAGAAGATGATAAAAATACTCGTCCACCGTGAGGGGGCTCCTTTTCTCTTCTAACCCTGCTTGGAGAGCTATGAGCACCTTCAATGGTAAAAAATATTTGAAAAAACTAAATTATTGATACTGGGTTAGTGTGTTTTTTTATAAGCACCCTAATAAAAAAACTCATTTTAACTATTTATTTTCTGGTGACATGGATAAAAATAGAAAAGATTCGCGGGTCAGCTATGCAAAAAGATAAAGGAATGTGACCTTTTGAACTTTTTACCATAAGGGAGCCTGTCTTTATTTTCTGGTTTTGTAATGGGAAAAAACAAAAGCAGAGGAGACAAGGTCCGCTTTTTAATCTTTTTGGCACGCAATTCCCAACACCCTTCCTCCTATTTTAACCCTTTCTGTGCAAATATCCATGCTCACCACGACAATGGGTTGATGAATGATGGTTCCTGGTGTTTTTTCAAATAATAATAATAATAATAATAATAATAATTAGTGTTTCCATAAAAAAAATATTTGACAAGCTAAAATTTTTTTTTAATAAAATAAAAATAATAATAAATCATGTCACAATAATTTGCAATGTTGAGGACGCATAACACAATAAATTACTTAAAATGAAACTTATCAAGTTTGTTGTTTTTATTATAAAATAATATAAATTATATTTTAAAACTTTACTTAATATTTTAAATTATTGGGTTGAGATGATTCTTTGACATTGTATTAAAACCTTACTGACCAAGTAATCATGAATTCGAATCTCATCATCCATATTTATTTGATAAAAATTAAATAAAATATAATCTACATCTCTGCAAGTTTAAAGCCTAAATATTTTTCACTTGATGTGATATATTAAATAATAATATAAATTAAATTTTATGACCTCACCTAATAGTTTAAGCTATTAAATTTAATATTTAAATTTAATAAAGTAAATCATAATTAAATTTTATATCTAAACTTCAAAATCATATGTTCCATGCAGCATGTTCTAATTTATATAGCAAATAAACAAAGTAAAGCTAGCTGAAAAAAACCTAAACGCATTAAACATGCAATTCAACAAAAATAACCATGGCTTAATACGTAATGGCTAAATCATACTTTAAAAAAATTCAAATTGTTCTACATACCTAGTTTTAGTATAGGACGGTGAGTTGTGCCGAGTCAATATCTTAAAAAATAAACAACAAAAGAATGTTATTTTTTGCTATTTTTTTAAAATTAATTATCAACTTTCTAAAAACTATCATAATTTTTTCTATCTATTTTTCTACAATTCAGAACTTTATTCTTAAAGTTTAATGATCCTAGTTCTTATACATTCTACTGACTGTGTCGTGTGAACCTCAAACTCCAAACCTAAACTGAGGTTGTGGAATATTTTAAAATTATGATAGAGATTATTTTCTAGAGTTTTTTTTTAATATTAAAATATTTTTAAATAAAAAAATAAAATAAATTTAAAAGCAAGAATAAACACACCGTTCGGGATACTGTGACCTATGGATTATATTATTCTGTTCGGAATAGTGTACCTTTATATTTAAAAAAATTGAAACAATAAGACTTTCTATGTTGTAAATATTTTATTACTTGTGATATTTTATCAGATAACTTTATAGCAGGTGCTATTTTTATAATGAAAACCTCCATTGTTTAAGGCTTTTTATCTTGTTACGCTATGATCAGAGGGTGGCACGCAATCGCATGAAGGTTAAAGCGAAGAAGGAAAAAATGTGTAAGAATTTGATAGGGTCTAAAGAGGCTAGGGAAGTGTGTGTCAGGTCCATCATTACTTGCTCCCCGGCTCCTGCATATCTCTCTGCACGCTGCCCAAACCAAACCAGGCTACCTTTCCCTTTACCTGCCTTTATTTATTACCTTCGCTTCTGTCTCAAGGCAGCGTGTTTTTTTGTTTTTTTTAACCATGCTTTTTTTAAAAAATCATTTTTTTTTCAAATTAATTTTTAAAATACCTTTAGATATTTTGATATATTAATATTAAAAATAAATTTTTTAAAAATAAACAAAATATCATTTTAATACAATTTTAAATAAATAAATAATTCAGAGCTAAAATCTCTGATTTTTTTAATCTACCATAATAATTACCTCAAGTGCTCCTAACTTTTTTGGTGTTTCTGACATTGTGGAGCTATTTTTAAAAGAGAGCGTTTGAGATAAAAGCAGCTCTTGTTTTCACGGTGAATTTTGAAAGTGTGGTTTATTTTAAAAGTATTATTTTTTTTAATATATTTATATTAAAAAATATAAAAATGTTTTATTATATTTTAAATAAAAAAATATTTAAAAGTCCACCTTTTGTACCTATCTACCCAATAATCACATATTCTCGGTAAAATTTTCTGCTAGCTTATGAAAAACTAGTTTGTTTTTATGCTTAAAAAATATTTTTTTTAAATAAGATTATTTTATATTTTTTTCTTTGCTTCAATTTAGGTTTTTTTTTTTGTATTTTCAAAAATATTTTAATAAATGATATTAAACATAAATTTTTTTAAAATAAAAAATTTATTTTAATATATTTATAAGTAAAATATATTTTAAAAAATAATTATTACTATAATTTCCAACACTTTAAAAATTAAAAAGAAAATGTGTGGTACAGATTGGATGATAGGGGTTGGGACAAGACTTTAATAAATAGTTTGTTACTGTGATATTTTTTAAAATATATTGAAATAATATATTATTTTATTTTTAAAAATTTATTTTTGATACAAAAAATATCAAAACAATCTAAAAAAATAAAAAAATATATTTTTAATTTAAAAGCGTTTTTGCAATGTGCTTAATACCATCGAAGATCAGCGATGGTTTTTATGGTATCAAGCGATGGTTCAAGGAGTATTCACAATATATACAACAAAACTCAAAGAAAGGACTTTATGCGCAGGAGCTCATGGGCTCTCCTTGAACCAGGGCCTACAAGCCATTCCTATTTTCTCAAAAGGCAATACGATCTACTTATCAGAGCTTGTTTTTTTCTTCGGAATATATTGGTTTAAAATAAGATCTCTCATTATTAAATTAATTCAAGGCTAAAGTTGGAGAAAAAAATTAACGTCGAACAACGTCAGGTAACAACCAGTCAATTCCCTGTAAATATGGTTAATAACTGCCTACCTTCATATTCCCATTCACCAGGTTGCTGACGTGTCTGATAAGCATGGAATACTTGCTGCCTGGGATTAATTGTTTAGCTTAGCAGACTGGCAGTCAACTTCCATTGACAGAGACTTAAAGCTCCCATTCCAAATTAACTCAAGCCCGAGTTGAATAGCCCAGGTTCTGGGCCCAGGATTGCTGGAAAACCAGCCTTCAACCAGGCAGGGAGTCCGAATAGCCGAGGTTCTGGGCCGAGGATTGCTGAGAAACCAGCCTTGAACCCGGCAGGGAGTCCGAATAGCCCAGGTTCTGCATCCGGTTGGACTGGATCCCCCTTTCTTCAATTTAATCCAGCCTTCAATTGGAAAGCCCAGCAAGTGTAATTCTCGGAAGGGGGCCCGAGAATTTAATCCCCTCTGCTTCTATTAACTTCCGGGCAGCACGAATCAAAGCAGCAAAGGAGATTGACTTGGCTTGATTGAGCATCACCACCATGATGAAAAGGAAACTAATAATCACGCCAGGCATCATGACATTTTATTTTTATTTTATAAAAGAGAGGTGTGGATTTGAAATCTCTGTAAAGAAAAGGTAAAAATTATATATAAAAAAATACATTATAATATTTGAGGTATAAAATATTGTTTGTATGAACAAATAATCACCTCAGCTTTATCTTTTTGTTAACTCTATTCTTTTATTTTTCGTTGGATTTTTTTTCTATTCAAATATTTCCTTTTTAATTGGACCTTCTCTTTCCATTTAACAACCTCAATCTTTTTTTCCATTAGCATCCTTTTACTGGTCATTTTACTTCCCATTTACCAATGCAACGTGGTTTTGAAAAATTGAGACTCCATAAATTATGAAATAATGTTTTTAATCATGAATATGCCAACAATGCAAAAAAAAAAAAAAAAAAAAAACAGCATAAAAAAAATATAATCTATAGTGAGTTGTAATTGTTATTCACAATTTTTTTAAAATGTCTTTTTGCCAGTTGATTTTTTTAAAATTTCAGTTTAATCATTAACGTGAAATTGATTTTTTTAGTTTCAATTAACTTTATACAAGATTCTCACAATGTTAGGAATAAAGTTTTAATACCAAATTGATTTTTAATTTAACACGATAATAACCAATTAAAACTTTTAATTCTGATTTCAAAATGAAATGTGTATTCATTTTTTTCTTAAAAATATAATATATTCATCTAGATTTATAAATTTAATATTTGATTATAATCAACAAATTTATTATAATTTATTAGTATATATAATTTGTTATTTATTTTATTAAATACATGTATAAAATTCTCGTACAGAAATTTGAATGGTAGAAAAATATGATAGCCTGAAACACATCGGAATATTGTTCGTAAATTGCTAAAATTTGCAAATAAACAATGTCAAACGAGAGGGAAGAGAAGGTTTTGACGTTTTGTTCAACGGCACGAACGAAATCTCAAATCAGGGAAGGTAATAAAGTCACTGCGAAAACCCACTAGTGGCACAAACGAAAATAGCACTAATGCAAGGGGTAGGTTTGTTTGAAGAGGGTGTCTTCTTGGATACCCGGACGAGCATATCGGAGAAAACGATAGAATGACAAAAATGTCCAAGACCTCGTTTTAGTTTGCTGTACAATGTGGATGACATGCCGTTTGGTGTGTTTATCTATTCAGGGGCAGCCGTGTCAATCTATACATAAAAAAAGAGGTGGACCGCGGTAATAACACCCTGGAGAGGCAATATCAGCGTCCACAAAAACATAACTACGGACCGTGGTACTCCACTACTTCCTGTTGCGGGCACTCGTAAACCCTGAGATATGTTAAGCTTGTCTGCTTCTCCCTCCACAGCCGCCGCCGCCGCCGCCAAGCTTTCTCGTGTCCCCTCCGCTGCACCTCACCAAAAAACTACTTCCGCTGATTTTTTCTCCCAAAAGGTAACGCAAAATCCTAATGAAAGACCATCTCTCAACTCCTGCCTCCCTCTCCGTTGTGGCTTTTTTTTTTTTTTTTTTTATCTTAACAAAACATAAAATACTTCAGGTTCAACTGAACTCGCTGCGCTCGAGCTGCAGTGCAATCAAATCCATGGCTGATTCTCAAACTATTTCAGTACCGAAGAACGAGCAACAATCCCCTGCTTCTGGTGACTCCTACTATCAAATTCAATTTTATTTGTTTATATTTTTTTGTATTTTCTGTTTTGTAGATGATTCGGGTTTGTATTTATATATCAAAGTGCAGATTTGATCTTATTTTTTAGTGAAAAAAGTGTTAAAATCAGCTTTAAAATGTAGTATATTATGTTTATGTGTTGCAGGCAAGAAGCAAGCACTGATATCTTTATCAGACAAAAAGGACCTGGCTTTTCTCGGTACTGGGTTACAACAATTAGGGTAAGATACTCATAAATCTGCATTTAGGTGGTAATTTGTTTTAAGGCTATCGGTGTTTATGCATCTTATGGTGGTCTGTTTTTGTAATCTGAAGGTACACGATAGTTTCAACAGGAGGAACAGCATCTGCTTTGGAAGGTGCTGGAGTTTCTGTCACTAAAGTAGAACAGCTTACCCATTTCCCCGAAATGGTAAAGGAGTTCTTATTTTTGTCTGCTTTATATTTTAACAGCCACTCTAGCCTAAGTTGATTTTAGTCAGTTACTGGTCATTGAAAACGTACCTAGTACATGCTTATTTGTGTTGGTGAAATCTTGTGGTTATGAGGATGTTGTGTTAATTATTCCGATGCCCAAATGCATAGCTTTAATAGATGAAGTTGTAAAGTGCAGCACAAAGCTTGTATTTGGAATCATAAAGCTTGTATTTGAAGTTTAGTATTTTGCCCTTTGAAAGTGATGAACTTATGCCCTTGCTGATTGCTTATGTCTTTTGCACCTCTTAACACTGCTACATTTCATCAAGAAATTGGTTCCCTGTGAGATTTTCTATGGCTGAAGTCTTATGTTGAAACTGATGTTATCTTTGCTACCTTGTTACAGCTTGATGGTCGTGTGAAAACCTTACACCCCAATATACATGGTGGTATTCTTGCTAGAAGGGACCAAAAACATCATATGGAAGCTCTCAGTGAACATGGAATTGGTCAATTGTGATAAAACTCTTTTTTCTCTGTAATTGCATAGCTGTAATATATTGTTTCAGTAAATTTTCCATTTGATGTCAGCTCCATACAATAATGTTTTGCTAATATGGTTGCACTGCAGGTAGCTTTGATGTGGTGGTGGTGAACTTGTACCCCTTTTATGATAAAGTTACTTCAACTGGAGGAATTGAGTTTGAGGATGGAATTGAGAACATTGATATCGGTGGCCCTGCCATGATCAGAGCTGCTGCAAAGGTTTGATTTGAATGCCTGCTGATTTGTTATTGATACTACCAAACTCAACATCTTCTTGCGCGTCTCCAAATTTGTAACATGTCAGGTTTAAGTAAACTTGCTATGTTTTGCTCTTTGATCATACACTGTTGGCCTCTTTGTCACGACCAAAAAAATAATAAAGAACTGGAGATAACTTGATGCGTGAGTGGGCCTATAATATATGGCAGGTTCTTGATTGACATGGCAATAAAATTATTGATGGTTGTTCATCATGGCTCTGGTTGAAAGCCACTTAGTTGTAAAAGTAAATTTGGCTCAGTTTCGGAGGATATAGAAGCATTTTATGAATGCCTCCTGCTCTGTTGCTTACTACTTACTGGTTGAGCGAGACAGAAATTTTGGAGACTTGTTGGGCCAGTGACATACAACATATCCAAAAGTTATCTGCTGCCAATCAATGTATAGTGCTTTGAAATAGTCTTCCAACAGCATGCCATTTGCAAAACCAATATGATACCTCCCTTCCATCTTAGGTTCAATGCTTAATGTGTCAAAATTACTGTATAATGGTGCATATCATTGTAATGTACAAATTTTGTTATTTTAGATTCCAGCTGACACTTGCTTTCTGAACAGAACCATAAGGATGTCTTAATTGTTGTTGATAATGAAGACTACCCTGAACTTCTGGAATTTCTTAAAGTTGATCGGGATGATCAACAGTTCCGAAGAAAGCTTGCTTGGAAGGCCTTTCAACATTGTGCTTCCTATGATTCTGCAGTTTCAGAGTGGCTATGGAAACAAACAATGGGAGGTACTCTTTTGATCCACCAGTCTTTAGTCATGCACTTTTTGTTTATGTAGCTAATAAACATCAGCAGTTATCCAATCTGATTTAAATAACATCATCCAGATGAAAATAGTCCTATCAATTACTAAAATAATTTGATAAAAACAGAAAGGATCAACTTCGAGTTATCTTGGCTAGTTTTGCAAGTTTCAAGAAAATAAGAACTGGAATTTTTTTTTCAAAATTTTTGATGTTGTGAATTCACTCGATTGTGTTTCCCTGGTCCATGATTGGGCAGATGGATTGACATAGTTGTTTTTATACATTTGAAGATAAATTCCCTCCCAGCTTTACAGTGCCTCTCGAGCTTAAGAGTTCGCTTCGTTATGGTGAAAATCCTCATCAAAATGCTGCATTTTACGTTGACAAGAGTATTTCTGAAGTAAACGCCGGTGGTATTGCAACAGCTATCCAACATCATGGGAAGGTGAGGCAATCTACAGCTATCGTGTTAACCTCTATTATCGTCTAGAATTGAGATTTGAATCCGGTGATAACAATCAGATCATTTATTTTGTTCTACAAATTGTAGTTCTAGAACAGTATCCTCCATTTCTTTTTATATTACCAATGACTCCTTGACTGAAAGTCCCAGAAACTTGCTAAAAAACACCAGCTTTGTATATTGGTTGTCACTTGCTTTCATTAATGTAGAAGTCAAACTTAATTTTGTGGGGCACATGTAAAACATACTTGTGTTTCGGATATCTGTAGCTGGGAGCAAGATTACATTGAGTGTCGTCATTGTTGCTGTTAATGTGGACATGAGAATCAATGGCAGTAAAAAGTTCTGAAGGGAAGCTCATAGAGAATTAAGGACACTAGTATTCAGTAATTCCTGCTTCTAAATATTATATTGTTTGCTCCAATCAGTAATCCTGGCTTGTAAAAAATTATACTGGCTCCAATTCTACTTGCTTTTATACACTGGAGCTTTACTTACAAGCCTTGATTTGTTTTAAAGTTACCTATCACTTCTTTATCTTTTCTCCATATCAAGATTTTTGTGCCTGTGGTCACATGTTTACATGGATGTTCAGCTGCATTTTGGGCTAAGTTCTTTGATATTTATAACTACTGGATCTTTAGTTTACCCCTCTTATTGTACCATTCTTGTTCAAGTAGTTATGGGAATATTGTCAGAAATCATATGATGTATCACAGTGTTCACAAGTTATATTCCTTGGCTTTTATTTTTTTGTTCTCACAGAATTTATTTTTTGCATTTCCCCACCTAATCACTCATCTGGCAGGCTTATGGTAACAAGTCGACATAGCTTATGGAATTACTCTTGGTGCAGGAGATGTCATATAACAACTACTTGGATGCTGATGCAGCCTGGAATTGTGTGTCAGAGTTTCAGAACCCTACATGTGTAATTGTAAAACATACAAATCCCTGTGGGGTAGCTTCTCGTGGTGATATCCTTGAAGCTTATAGGTTGGCTGTGAAAGGAGATCCAGTGAGTGCATTTGGTGGTATTGTAGCCTTTAACATAGAAGTTGATGAGGTAAGCTGTGTTTACAGGTTTCAGGTTCAACATTGAATGTTGAAAAACTCCAGTTAATATGAGTTTCTCACGAGTGTTTGGTCATTAATCAAATTGTAGTTTCTTAATGTTTTGATTGGTCAATTACTTACCAATGCTTGAACCTTTTATGGAACTAGCAACAATGAAAATTACGAATATCACTGGGTTATGCATGCTTTTTCACATTCACAAAGATAGAATTTGATTAGTTATGTGTAAATTACAGCCATGAGAACCATAGCAAGGAGCTACCACCTTATTTTGTCTGGGTTTTTATTTGTTTATTTATTTCCATAGGCCCTTGCTAAGGAGATCAGGGAGTTCAGAAGCCCAACAGATGGTGAAACCCGGATGTTTTATGAGATTGTTGTTGCTCCCAAATATACAAAGAAGGGACTCGAGATCCTCCGTGGCAAATCGAAGACACTGAGAATCTTGGAGGCAAAAAGTAATGAGAAAGGAAAGCTTTCACTAAGACAAGTCGGTGGTGGATGGTTAGCTCAGGATTCAGATGATCTTACCCCCCAAGACATCCAATTTAATGTTGTGTCTGACAAGTCTCCAGCAGAAAGTGAGCTTAATGATGCAGAGTTTGCATGGCTGTGCGTGAAGCATGTTAAGAGCAATGCCATTGTAATTGCAAAGGTTTGTGTTTCTCTGATGCTTAGATTCAAAAATTCTTTGCAAATGTACCAGTGACAAGTTTCCAAAGAATATCTCATCCTTGTCATTGTTTGGGCAGAATAACTGCATGCTAGGCATGGGAAGCGGACAGCCAAACCGTTTAGAAAGCTTGAGAATATCCATGAGGAAAGCAGGAGATGAGGTCAAGGGAGCTGCTTTGGCCAGTGACGCATTCTTTCCTTTTGGTACTACTTCTGTCAGATTTATTGCAGTTTGACATCATTCATAATAATGCTTAAATAAATTAACAGTAGTTTTAAAATTTTTTGATCTTGGGAATGAAATAGAAATTGGCAATTGCATGAGCATAGTGCTATGGTTGCTTTTAATTTTTTTATTTGAAGAACGTAGTATCCATTTGCTAGTAAAACAAAAGCAGTGGCGGTGTCTTTTTATACTAATAACATGCATATTCTGTCCACAGCTTGGAACGATGCAGTGGAGGAGGCATGTGAAGCTGGCATTGGTGTTATTGCAGAGCCTGGTGGTAGCATCAGGGATAAGGACGCCATAGAATGCTGCAACAAGTATGGAGTTTCACTGCTTTTCACCAATGTGAGGCACTTTAGGCACTGATGAGTTACTTTCAGCATTTCTCTCGTCGTTTTTGGTCAACAGAGTGTTTCAAGCCCCGGTACGGTAGTTTCAATGTTTTAGCATATCTTCTGTTGTTGAGAGTTCCTGCAGTTTGTCGGCAGAATGTACAAGCAGGCCAACGTATTTTAGAGATTTTACAAATTAATAATATTCTAGTATCGCTTTTATGCTCAAGAAAGCCTTTTTTTTTCACCTTAAAATTGGAAAAGAGTCACAAGTTACCCAGATAATTAAATATTCTCATCTCAATTGATCGTACTGCGTATTTCACTTTTTCATTTCTATTTTTAAGTCCATGGTGCCTACCAACCTCTTTTGGCAATTTTCTGTTTAAACATTATACCATAGTTGTCAACGTCACCCTTTCTTGATGCTTTTCCTTCTCTTCCATAATCTGTTCATAACATTAACCCTAAGATCCAATAAAGAAAGAAAAAACCTGTAGACGGAATAATGGAAATGGAGACAAATAAAAGAAAGTTAAAATAAAATGCAACAATGAGCAAAGAACAACCTGGTGCAATGTATACGATCGTTGAAGGAGTCTGGATTTGTGTCGTAGAATCTCCTTCACCTAGGAGCTTTGCAATGCCATAATCATTTAAATGGGCAACCACCTCTTCTAGCAGTACGTTGCTGGGCTTCAGATCACGGCCAACAATGGGTGTTGAACGACCGTAATGCAGATATCCCAATGCCCGTGAAACATCTATCATGATGTTTCATGCTTACAATATGCGATCAAAAGTCCAGATAAAGGCAAGCTTTGATAGATGATAAAAAAAAAACAGGAAAGATCCATGAATCCATTAGTAGAGTTTATTCTTCATAATTGGCTACGACGAACCCTATACGGAGTCCCTTTCGTTAAGTTATATCTGGTTTCTTATACTTTTTATCAATGGATCAATAGAATGTTTGAAGTTCTCTCTCTCTCCCTCTCTCCCCCTCCCTTTTTCTTTAAATCAAGTTCATGAAAGCAACAGATAATTGATATTAATCAAAGCCAAATGTAAATATAGTTTCTTTATCGAAGTCTATGTAGCTCAATGGGTCAATTGAGAAGAGCCCTAAACCAAGCCCATACAAGAAGCCTCCAATACTCACAGCCCACTGGATTACACGAATTATACAGCGTTTAATTTCTATCCTTTCGTTTTAAACTCGAAAAAGAAAATGGAAGTACTTTCCAATTGAATTAATCGTGATTAAGATGCTTTTATTCTAGTTAACGAATAAAAAAAAAGGGTAAGCATAATTAAGAAAAGAAACCCTCCATGCTGTCGCTGGCAAGCTCTTAATTATTTGGGGAATATATAAATGTTCGCCGACACGAATTGAAGCATCTTTTGTTTTCTGGGTTCCTTTTCCAAGTCTCCAGAAAGGGGAAGCCTAACAATTCCAACGCAAAATAACACGCTCCAAATTCTTGGCAACTTTGTCAATTCCCTTTCCTTTATTTTGCTTTATGTATTCTAATATTCTCTTATGAAGAAAATATTCTCGAACTATATTATATATTGCATGTTAATCAAAATTATTATTTTTTGAAATCTAATAAATTTAAATCATGGTAGAAAACATGACAGCATGCACCTTGTTAGGGACACGGGGCTAAATTTAAAAAAGTGGTCTTATAAGTTTTCGACAAATGGTTAAGATTTCTTTGTTCTAATTCAGAGATGATATAATTATTTCCTTGCCTTGTTGTCATGTTCTTTCTGCGCGGGTTAAAGAAAATGCCACGTTGGCTAATTAAATTCATAGGTTGAATGATATCCTTGTAGGATTATCGACCAAAATAAAAACAATCACCCTTATATTAATTTATCCGTAATTATAAGATGAATTCTTCTTTTTTATTTTGTTCATCAAGAAGCACAAACATCGTGGGAAAATAAAATGCCAGAATGAGCCTACCGAAACGCAACTATCAGCCATTATTGCTCTGCTTAATGGTTCTAACTGGATTGATATGGTTGTTTATTTAATGGTGTTTAAGTTCATTAATAAAAGAGCAATTAGACTCAAGATAAATATGACATGAGAGTGTTTAAGAATATAGTTGTGATTGTTTTTTATTTAAAAATATATCAAAATAATTTTATTTTTATTTTTAAAAAAATTATTTTTGATACTAGCGTATCAAAATGATTTTAAAATATATATAAAAAATAATTTAAAATAAATAAAAATTAAATTAAATTAATTTTTTTCAAAAATATTTTTAAAACACAAAAACAAAAAACAATTACCTAAGAAAGAAAGAAAGCTGGCTATGATAGAAATTCTAATATAAAATCATAATTAGAGTCCTGCCTTGCAAGTTTCCTCGACCTTTTTTCTTTTTCAATTATTACAAATCCAGAGATTCTCATCGGAATATAGCCATTGATGCTTGTCTCTGAGGGACTCTAATCACCTTAAACAAAAAGAGTTAACATACCAGGTCAATTTCATACAATAAATCAGTGACATCGTATAATTCCTCGATGAAAAAGTCTTGGAGATATTAGTCCATTGATTTTGCAGTTTAGAGGTGGGCAATTGACGTCCATACATTCCCCTTGGAGAGCCGTGATTGCACATTAAATTAATATTTTTTTCATACAAGTAAAACCTCACCTAACCATATTAATTGCTACAAACGTCACACATATAGTTTGCTTGTATAACTTGATGATCATCCAGGGATATTGTATAAAAGAAAATATGTTTTTTACCTCAGAAAGTGGCCGCTGGTTAATTTTCACACGACACCAGAGTACAACTTTCTGATGAATTCGTTACGATAATGCATTGTATTTGTGTCAAAAAACACCTCTGCCTCGTCGTCATGCAGTGAACTATTTCAAGTAAACAGGCAACCAAAGAAGATCAGAGACAGTGAAACTTACATAAAGTCCCATCTTTGTGGGCGAACCAAAAGTACTTTTTTTCAAACCCTAACACCTACGAACATACAGGTGGCCATTGGATCATCATCTTGCTTTCCTTTCCAGCCTTTGCTAATTAAATTATTAGTATAAGATTAAGGTATGATTAAGAGTGTGATCTCTCTATATATAATCATCAGAATTCAAGTCTTAGATTAGACCCAGTAAAGGGGGGAAAACATTACAAGACATATCATAAACAAAGTAATCAATAAGATTTGTTTTGCTGTGCGAATCAAGCACCGCGCTTTTTTGCTATTTAAATGGCCTAGACTTGTATATATGCATGAGCAGCAAGAAAATCCCGAATGGGAAGCACTTGTACCAATAGAAGCTGGACAGCGCATGGATCAGTTGAGGTGCCCGTCATCGTCCTCCCAGATCAATTCTTACGTAATTAGCAAATCTCAACATTAAATATATACAAGTCGAGTGTGGCTAAAGACACGTATGCCTTTGTTTATTGGAAAGATGATATATACAGGATTTAATTTACTAGCCCTGTCCTCCAAACAATTATTCCTCCATGCGCTCTTTTACGGGACAGATTTCCTAAATTCATATTATATTACTATATAGGTTGACAATTTGGTTCTGATTAGAATATTATAGATTGCTTAATTAAATATTGGGCACTAATTAACCGGAGAGGACGGCAAAGGAACACGTATATATATTTGTTTTAGTGATCATATGTTAAGTTGTGAAACATAAAATCAATTCCCATGAATTCCTTTATTAATATGATTTCAACAGTGCTTCATGATCCAACCAAAAAATATCCTGTTTTAAAAATACCCCGAGCCATGAAATAAAAACAAAAAGAATAATATTTATTAATTAAAAAATGACAAAGAGCCTTCCTCGTTGTCCAATTCCTTCCCAATTTGCAAGTACAATGACGTTCGCCTTCGTTGAATTAGAAAACCTGATGTCGCCTAGTGGCTCTTTCCTTTTTTTGTGGCGTAGACAATGGTGTAATTTTGTCCCATATCAAATAAATACAGAATATAGATCAGATGGGTTCAAATTTACAGAGTTTTTTCTTGATGCATCTCTGTTTAATTTACATCTCTTGGTTAATTTTCATGAAAATTGGAAACTTGATGATGTGATCGTCATAAACTATGATATCAACATCAAGTATAGATTTGCAAGATAAGAAGTTATCTAACGAAGCATGACCAGCACATCGATAGATATCCCTCACAATTAGGAGAGCCTACATGCCCTGTATATATATATATATATATATATATAACCTAAACTCAGTGAAAACCCAAGCCCCTTCTACGTACTTAACTATTTACACTAACTAGCTAAACTAGCCCTAATTAAACAGCAAAGATTACAACAAAAAACAAACTATATATATATATATAATATATATATATATATATGCTAGCTCTTGCTCTTTCATTTGGCCACATGAAATTAGATTTCCTACATAATGGAACATGCATTGGGGTTTTCATCGCTAAACATGGATGTAAGTCTTTCATCTGTTGCGTTGGGGCTCGGAAGTGCCTGAACCACATTCTTCACATAGCCTGCAGGTGCTTTCTTATCATAGGCTTGAGCAGCATAAGGATAAGCCACCAAGTTGTATGGGACATATGGCCAAAACTCAGCCCTCTTTCCTGTGCTCTTCACGTTCTTCAAGACCTTGTTTGGCTCAACATGCCCGCTGACTGTCACCCGGCTTTGCTTTCTGTTCACTTCTACTGATTTAACACCTGAAATTTAAAAGGAAAAACATAATTATATTACTATGAGGTAATTAATTGAGTAACTATTAATAATAGGTGTACTTATTGTAGTTAAGAGTTCATAATTATTGTCTCAAATGACTAGAAATTATGTGGCTGGTTCATTTAGAACCTTATGATCGGTTTTCTACCTCTCCTCCTTCTTCTTCTTTTGGTGAGAACTTTTGAGCAGTTAAAAGTACAAATATGCATCTGGTTGGTGGCATTTAATATGGAAAATGCACTGAGCTGCAAAAGTGGGCTCTAAATGATGTCTTTTTCTGTGAGTAAAAGTGATGGAAAAAGGCTTCCAGAATCTCTAAAGGGAAAATACTACTGCTGTTTCCAACAATAATTTTGCTTATTTCAGGGATACCATTACTTGGAGCACAATGAAAAAATACTCCATAAATTTTGACCTGGAGACATATTAGAAAAACATTTATTTCAAGTGAATAGAAGTGACAAAAAGATGTCAGGAAATAGCAGCCTCTCTGCAAAACAAATTGCATGTCAGAGTACTTCAAAGACAGAACAGAGTCAAAAAAGACTTGTTAGGTTTCTTCAAGTTTCCCATACGAGGAAGCTGAGAAAGTCTGATCGTGCTTCTTTGACTTCTGTTTTTCTTTGTTTTGATTATATATAATTTTTTAAAAAGGGCTTGGATCTTTTCTTGCATGCCTTTACTTTAGCCACAAAGAACGCCCTGAAATGATATACAGATTTGAACCTTTTGCTTAATGAAAATTGAAAGAAAAGAAGTACTCTTCTATACTGTATTCTTTTCAAAGAAGATCAAAAGAGGCCTTTTGCCTGTATCGTTTCATTAGCTACCCTTTGATAGGTTTCAGGCAAATCCCTTCTCTTCTATTTGTATATTTGTATTATGCATGGACAGCTTGTAGGGGAAAGAAAATGAAGAACATAGCTTAAAAGTTTAAGATTCGTACCCTTCATGGAGGAAACAGAATTTTTAACCCTCCTTTCACAGCCATCACAGTCCATCTTCACTTTGATATCAACTGTCTGAAAAGAAGAAAAACAAAGCATGAGAGTTTACTTTAAATCAGTAACCAAAAACCAATAACGCACATAGAGAGGGATAGACCAGATTGTTGTAAATGATCAGTACCTGCATTGGTTTTCTTTTCCTCTTCTTCCTGGCAACAGTAAACAAGTCTGAGAGGTAATCTGAGAGATCGTCAAGAGCACCCATTTGCTTCTCAAAGACAAAGCTAGCTGAAAGTTTTGAGAGAGACAGGGAGAGAGAGAGCGAGAGGAGAGAGATATGCAGGAGAGGCTTGCAAGAATGGGAATTTATGTAGTGATATTTATCTATTTATACTAAGGTAGAAAATAATTGTGATGGATTTTGAGATGAACCGTGTTTGTGCAAGTTGTCTTTATTAAATTGAATTAACACAAAAATGACAATGACTTGTGCCCCTTAATCATGCCATTCTCCTCAAAATCATGGCCGCACAACGCAACTGGACACATTTGGGTTTTTGCTTGGCGCCTGAGGGAGAATACTAACCTGCATTAGATTATAAAAATTATTTTGAATGAGTTTTTGTCTTGGTGGCTTGCTTATATGATGGGCTAACAGGGGAAATGTTCTCTTGTGCCCGAAGAAAGGGAGAAAAATGTTGTTAAGTGTGGCTGTTTGCTTTTAACAGCTGCTCCACAGTTGTCTACACTAACATATGCGTGAGATAATATCATAAAAAATTAGATTGGTGGCACGCGATATACCGTGAGCTGGCTCAATTTTTTTCAATGTAAAAATATAATACTAAGGCAATGATAATACAAAAACAAAATAAATTAATTTTACTAAAACACGACTCTGAGATCAAAACAACTCACATAAAAAAAGAGTGAAAAGAGATCATAAAATTCAAAACCTAATATCTAATGTTAAAGATTAAAAAAATTAAAAAATATAATTTCAAGAAAAAAATCCAAGTCAACTAAAGTTAATTTAACAAACTTATAAGACCTCCTATATGAAATTAAGATTAAAAAAAAAAAAAATCTAGAAAAAAAAAAAGTTCAATAAAATACATAAAAAAAAAACTTGAGGTAACCCGGGTTAATTTTTCTAATCGCTATCAAAATAACCAAATTGAAAGAAAAGTGAAAAATGACAAAGTTTTCAATGGCAAATTATTTAATGCAAAATGATGAAATTAAAAAAAAAAAAACTAAAAAAATTAAGAAGAGAAAAACTTTCAAAAGAAGCACCTAGTAAAAAAGACCAAAGCTAAAAAAAAAACTTAGTAAGAAATAATGCAAGCTAACCTAGGTTAACTTGATCAACTTGCATTTGGGATAAACCATTCAGACGCGCTAGCGCGTGCATCTTTTTTTTTTCAAATAATATTTAATTAAACATGCTCAAAGATCAATAATTTATTGCAAATGATTAAAAAAACCCGAGTTAACCTAATTAACTTCAACTAACTTGCAACTCAAGATATATGAGATAGAGATAACAAAAAAAAAAAAAAAACTAAATTAAAAATTCAAGATCCAATAATCAATGTCAATTGATGAAAAAAAAAAAAAATTTTTTGAAAGGATTTTAAAAAAAAACTGAACATAAACTGATTTTATTATCAAATTAGGTGGATCGAGTCATGAATGACTGTAATTATCATGTAGAAGAAAACATGAAAAAACTACTAAAGTAAAATTTTAAATTCATAAAAAATTAAAATTAAAATAATGAGACTAAACCATGCAAAAAAAATAAAAATTAAAAGAAACTAATAAGTGATTAAATTAAAAAAATAAATAAACGAAGAAAGGATAAAAAAAAAATGTGGACAAAAATTAAAAACCAAATAAATTTATATTAAATTTTCAAAGGATAAAATCAAAAAATAAATTACAAAAAGGATATAAAAAAGCAACAATTACTTTCAAATTAGATATAAAAATCCAATAAAATTAAATGAGAAAAATAAAATAAAAACAAAATAAATATTAAGAAGCATTAGATTAAAGAAAAATAGGACGAAATTCCAAAAAGGCTTCAAAAATTTTAATCATCGCTCAATATCACAGAGATGATCAGCGAATCATGATCATTAATATATCAAAGGGGTCCCCAGGTAATGAGCACGTGGCAGATATTTATGGAGCCGCACCGATCAATACTCGGTACTGCTCTGATGTCCTCCTTGCCGCAAAGCCAGACCACAACATATGTACTTTGCATATTTTTTTAAAACCTACAATTATTGCTGCTATCAGTAGACGTTGGTCAATCTTACAAATAAGCTGTCATAAAATAAAATATCAATGCTCATTGTAATTTTTTATTAGTATTATTCTCGTGGTTAAGTTTCTTCGAGATATAATGAACACTTGCTGTACTGATAGAGATAGTCGGTTTTCAAGCGCAAGGGCTCCAAAAGGATCAAAGAACATTTAATCATCGGAGCCCTTCTGTCCTCCACCATTGCAATCTCGATGGAAACAAGTTGATCCAGCCAGGTTCTTCCACCCTACATCGATCACAGCCCCCATACACGGTTTTGATTGGTTGTATCCAAGGTGTAAAACATGGTATTCTGCAGGACATGCATGATTCCATCGATCTGTGTCATAAAATAAGATAAAAACAGCCGGCTACGTTAATATTTCTCATGTTTTGACCCCCCACGCGATCATCCCAGATATTTAACAAATTCAAGCTCGGCTTTAATTTAGAGATATATACAATGGCGTGCGAAATAAATCTAAGATTTTTCTCAGATGAATGGAGAAGGTATTTAATGAGATGGGGTCTGATATTCAAGAATTGTAGGTGAAACTCCTCTCCCAGATGGCAGCTCTTCCTATCAATCTCTTGGCAAGTCATACAGTATTAATTATTATGGCATCCACTCTAGAAAATTTCTATGGTCTGCTAACCAAACGGGCTCTACCTTCAGTCATGGTAGCAGTGTTGTGTCGTTTTCTTTCTTTTTTTTTTTTTTTTATTAATATAAATATTTGAACCAGTTTGCACATATCTTAACTAATTTTACGAACTCTAAAAATTAATAATCAAGTAAGTTTTTAATAATTTTAAGATTTAAAAACTTTAACCCATTTTTCAATAATAAAATTCAAAAACTAACTACTTACGCTATACCTATCTAGATTTATTGTGAAAGGGTATATAATTAAGTCGTTTTCTAGTTATGCATCTCGGTAGTTTCATGAGTGAATAAATAAATATATACAATGTTATCGGATATCTTTCAATAAGAAAGGTTTGGTTAGTGCTCCCCGAGACCATGACTGCAGATTAAATATGCACGTAACAGTGCATGCAGATAAATGATGGTAAATATGTCACTACCACACTCGATCGTGAAACGCTTTTTTATACTTCATTTAGTCAAATTTTGTATGGATGGTTGAACTTTCCAGGGATAAACTTTTGCTCTACTAGTATTGAATTATTTCTTCCACCAATTATGGGCGGAGGTAGACTGGTTTTGATTTTCAATTTATGCAATTAATTAATTTTAGAATTCACATAAACTATGGACACCCACCCACACTTGACAGTCGCACATATCACGAAATTTCTTGCGAAAATGACAACCCAGAACACCAGATACAATTTTATGGTAGAGGAAAAAAGAAATAAAAAACAAGGGGTCTTTTGTTGATGTCATGAGTTACATAAGCTTTGGGTATTACCTACTGATCAGTTAATGATGAATTAGTTGGGGGTAATTTTTGTTTTTTATTGGAGATTTTAACTTCTCTAGACTTTACTAGGTTATTTCCCGGATTTGACTGAAGAATTTTTAATATAAAAAGATAATATTTAAGTTTTACAAAAAAAATTTATTCTCATTAAACTTCAGGGTAGTGGATCAAAATTGAAAATTCTCTACCTGCTTTTTTACTCAGAACAAAAGTTTTTTTTTAAAAATAATAAATATCTTAAAAGCCTTCCAAAACCACTAATAACTCTAAAATTTCTAAAAAACATCTAAAAAATAAAAATAAACCAAATAAACAAATCTTAACAAAACATGATTTTTTTTTTCAATGATATTTAGAGGAAACAATATATTATTATCGGACTTCTCTTTCGTCAAATAAAATCTGTTAACAACAAAAATAATGAATTTAATTGATAAAATGACCTGATAAATTATTTTCTCTCTTCTCACTATTTCCATGCAACTTTCTCCCTCTTTTCTCAAAGTTAAAAATAGAAAAATAAATAAAATGAATTTTTAAATCAAAATGAAAATATTTTTCTGTTTTTTATATATCAGTTCTTTATTTTTTAATTAATATTTTCACCATAATTTCAAGTTTAATTTCATCTAATTAGAGCATAAAACAATTCAATTAAAAAAAAAAAAAAAAAGAAGAAGAAGAAGAAGCAGCTTACGAAGCTCCGTAAAAAAATTCAAATCTCTTACTTGTATGTATGAAATTAAGTGATTTTATAATTGTAGAATTCTATAAATATTCATGAATAATTTTTGTAACACAAAAAATCGAGCATACACACACACTGATACAGATTTGAATTCTAACTCCTGTATAGTACCGCGTTAATGTAGTGACACCAAGCATATATGACCCCTTCGGTGCCTGTTACAAACTTACAATGCCTTCCAAGTCATTTACGACGTCGTTTTCTTTATCACGCGTATTGACTATTGACACCAAGCATGTTTGGCCCCTTCAGTGACTGTTACAAACTTACAATGACTTCCAAGTCATTTACGACGTCGTTTTCTTTATCACGCGTATTGACTATTGACACCAAGCATGTATGGCCCCTTCGGTGACTGTTACAAACTTACAATGACTTCCAAGTCATTTACGACGTCGTTTTCTTTATCACGTGTATTGACTATTGACACCAAGCATGTATGGCCCCTTCGGTGATTGTTACAGTGACTTCCTAGTCATTTACGACATCCTTTTCTTTATCACAGAAAAGTAAGTAAAATGCTTAAATTGCTTAAATTATGTAATCCAGGAAATAAACTGAATTTGTTCGAAGTTACGGTGACTTAAAACCATGAAAGGGAAACCACGACCAATGGAAATGGCTTGTCAGGCAATAATAACAATGATATTTTTTTATTTTTTAAAAATTATTTTTAACATTAGTACATCAAAACGATTCCAAAAAGTACAAACCATACTTAATTTTTATAAAATAAAAAATTTTAAATTTAACCAAACATAAATTGAACCCACAAACCAAACAGCTCTTTATAGATCACAGCTCTCGCTAGCTAGATCCAAGAAATCTATCTCGTTGGGAAACATCGGGCCTTGGAAGTTGGAAGCAGAGGGGGTGCGTGATTGAAGCCAGCGGCAGCTATTGTAGGGAGAGTTGGTCGGGGATTTGGTAGAGGGCTTTGGGGTATGGATGGAAAATATATGGTAAATATATGTGACTTTTTTAAAGGCGATTTTAAAGATTAAATTTAAAAAATAAATCAAACTCTAAATATGTTTTAAATGCTCTTTCTTATAGAAACTCTACAATATAGTAGTCTTTTTTTATACAAGCTCCCATTATGTTTAAAATAAGATGGGATGTTTTAGAGCATATAATAGACATCCCCATCAAGATGACTTGCAACTGTAATTTATTTTATAATAAATGAGATTCGTAAGAGATTTCATTAAGCTTGCCCAGTATCAAGGGCAGGGCTGCAAACCACAATAAAATTCTAGGGTTATTATCACAAATGCCACGTCTTCCTGAAAAACATGCAATATATTATTAGTTAATCTAGCCGTGGAAGAAATTGTATAATTAGCCATGAATTTGGTTAGCAGAGTGAGAGAAGCCACTAGACAAAACGACCAGTCAACCATGGGATCCACTCCATGCATCATTACATTTGTTAATGGTAACCGATTAACCTCCAGATGCCCTCCATTTCTACAGATCAGGAATCTCGTAATTTTTCGTTCGCTGGAGTGTGTTTTGAGTTATCACAGAGAGAGACGGAAGAGAAGGAAAACCATTCAACGATAACAGCTACTAAACAAAATTCAGAGTTTAATCAGATCTTAATTTCTTATTAACTAAATTTAAGTTTTCATTTAATTACAAACAACATGAAGACTCGTGGAACTAATTGAAATGTGTGCAAATTAATCTGGACATCAATAATAAAATAAAATAAAAAAAGATAGGGTCAAGTTCCTTAAGGCATTTAAGTAAAATCATAAATAAAAGCAACGTTCTTGAATTGACACAGATGATAATCTAAATTTAGTTAATAAAAAAAGCATTTTTAAACCCTCAATTTTGTTTAAAATTTATCCAGGAACTATATAGTTTACCCAGTAACTATCTATACTCTAACTAGTAACCAGTAGTAGAACAATTCTAGCACATTTTATCCCATGTGTGTTTAGCGTATAGTTATTAAGCAAGATTTCAGAGTCTACTAGAATTGAATGGATTGAATGAGTTAGTCAAATATTATTTTAAAATATTAAAATAATATTTTTATATTTTAAAAAAATTTATTAAGATTTTTTATTGAATTTTTAACCGAATTGATTGGATTGTATATTGACATGTTGGTGGGTATATAAGGTAAAACCAATTTATTATTATTATTTTTTTTGTGTAAAGCGGAGTGAAAAAACAAGTTAATTACAGCCGTGATCAAGCGAGTAGCACAAGATATTCACTAGTTTCTTGAAATTAAATTATGGGAAATTATTTCCTTTGTTTAATAATTATTTTTTAATTGTGACGGAATAAGATGTCAATTAAGATTGTTTTTCTAATTATTATTAATGTGTCTATCCAAATCAGCTTACACGTATCTTAATTAATTTATAGACTCCTGAAGTTAATGACCATATAAAGCTTCCAGTAGTCCTGAGGTTTGTAAAACTTGAACTAATAATCTTTAAAATATAAATTTTGAGTATAATCAGTTAACTACATCCCTTCAAATTTATCAATTAAGATTGTTGAATACATTGGTTATCATTCGAGATTTAGAGTTCAAAAATTATTTATGTCAAGGCTAGTTAATCATCTATTAAATAAAATCTTATAGCCTAATTATGAAGGTTTGCTCTTTTATTTTATTTTTTAATTCAAATCTTGAGGTAAGTAGAATTTATTAAATTCTTATAATATGAGAATGCACTTTTAATTTAATATACATCAGCGGATTTAAGAATAGCCTTCCTGCATAATATATATATATAAAAGATTGAAAAGTGGCTTAAACAAGTGGACTTGCACACACGAGATATTTAACATTATGGCAAATCGCTTTTTGGTCATAAAAAAGCCCACTAATCCTGGGCTTCATAAGGGATGGAAAATCATTAAGCCAATCTCATTATCATCCTAAAAAACAGTATCACCCTCGACATTTGAAGATGATTGTTTTCTAAATAGTAATAAACATTAAAATTAAAATTTTATATTGGATAAATTGACCAGTTCAACCATTTCATCAGTGACTTTCAACACTTTCTTATAAATGTTCAAGAGTGTGATTGAGGATTGTGTTTTAAAATATTTTTTATTTAAAAATATATTATATATTTTATTTTTTTAAAATTATTTTTTACATTAATATATTAAAATAATTAAAAAAAATAAAAAAATAAACAGGTTTATCCGAACACACAAGAGTTTCCGATTTTTGTACCTCTTCTTCGTACCACTGCGGATTGCAACTGTCAAGTGTCAAGACTATACAATCATTTTCCTGCCCCACACTTTAATAATAGCTAGCTGGAAATTTACACAACTGGTGTTAATTAAACAACTATGTCGTCTTGTCTGCAAGAGTTTGGAGGGCTGGCTAGGATTTTCCAGGGAGTTTTATGTACAAAAAACTACTTCAACGCAATATTGTCTGACCAAAAAATCATAAAACAAAATAAAACCAGTTATGTGGCAATGTAACACACATTTTTTCTTTTATTACTGTTTTTTTATCTGTACACGTATGTTGCTTGTTCGTTCTTGGCAACACGTCTTTAAAATCCCACTCTTTGACATAGATGGTTAGATATTTACATATAGAATTTCTACTTATCTACATATTATTTATTAGATAAAAATTTAGATATTCATCACTGAGGGTAGCTAGGGAAGGTTATTGGAATGTAATTTTATGCCATAAACTATTGCATTTCGAAGCAGAACTGCAAAAGCAGTGAGCAGCTGGAACTTGACAAGTAAGCCACAGCCACGGGAAAATCTAATTAACCAGCATTGATCCAACCTCCATTGTGAAAAATAAGCGCGCCCCACAAAAGGCCAGCTGGAGTTTCTGGACAGATAGGTAAATCAAGTGCTGCAAGTTCTTAAAGAATAGGAGCTCAGATGAGTCTTATATTCAAGAAACATGGCGGCAACATAGTTCTCCTCCTGTTATTTTGTTTCTTAGATGCTGGTACATGGCAAGTAGAGCTTCTCTTTGAGTGCAGTTATTTTTTAAAGATTTTTTTTTATACTAAAATACATCTAAATATTTTATTTTTTAAATTAACATATCAAAACAATTTAAAAAATTAAAAAAAAAATTATATTTTTTTTAAAATACAGTAACACGCCATACGCTCTCAGAAAGATGCAGTCAAAGCCTCGCCGAAGCCTAGCTATCAAGATGAAAATTTGCAAGATTCTGGACATTGCACCCGCTTTCAGTAAATATGAAAAACGGAATGGTTCGAATTTTGTCATCCTCAAAATAGAGCAAATTTGGCAGCTTCAGAAAGTTAAGACGAGACAGAAATTCGGTCCAACTGGTATAATAACTGAACCTCCTGAATTTCTCAGTGATTCTTTCGAGGCTACTCCAAAATATTGTGTACACAATCCAAGTCAACCCAGAAAATCAACAGTATCCAAACTCTGCAAATCTCTCAGCACAGAAAGTTGTACATTTTGCAATGTACAAAAGGTTCCCGTATGTTTTCATGGACACAGACAGAATAGCTTGCAAAAGTCGCAAACTAGAGAGAGAATGATTGAAAAAAAAGAGCCTTCACTTCCACTCGAGCAACTGAAATTTCCCCCAACCATGATATCATATAGGAAGAGCAGAGCAGGAAGCACTAGTGCATAAACCACTAAAGAGAGCAAGATGAAGAGTGATGGGACCAGTTTGGAAACCATTAAGACTAAGTGTGCACGTATTCATAAAAATGGATGCATTTATAGCAGCGTTGGACACTGTTCCTCCCGATCAAATAGTGAATTCAGAGTCATCTGCATGATAAAACAATCGCTGGCAGTGAATCATGAACAGATTTGATAAGAAACAGAAAAACTTGAGCAGATAAAACACTAAACAGATTCAATATCAGGAAAAACGTGTTGAGAATATTTCATAAAATTCAGCCAAGATTGAGTGCATTTCATACCAGTACCAGTCTAATACCACATACACAACCCAAATCTTCTTAATCAGCACTAGATAAGACATGTCCATAAGAGTGTTAAAACCTTGACACAGATCAATTTCCAACACCCCATAGCTTCTCTCCCTGGCCTCAACTAACTAATGGAGCTTTCCTTAGCTTATCAAGCTTCCGTTCAAAAACCACAACAATGTCCTTCTTGCCCTCGTCAAGAAGATTTTGTTTCAGATTACTAAACAATTGTGCTGGAGGCCGAATGCCCACATCCAACATCTCCTGAAAGTACGTGCAAGCCTCATCTAGCTTACTCTCATGGCACAAACTATTGATTAATGTAGAGAACATATGCATAACAGGAAGGATTCCCTTGGCCTTCATCTGATCCCAAACCTTTATTGCCATATCCACTCTATCCTCATTGCAAAACATCCTCACTATAATCTCATAGGTACTCACAGATGGCTCACATCCCTCGCAACTCATTTTCTGGAAAACTGAATAAGCAATTTTAGTTTTTCCAGCTCTTATCAGATGGTGAAGTATAATATCATAAGTTCTCGAACTTGGACCAGCCCCACCTTTTCTCATCTCATCAATCGTCCTCTGCACATCATCCATTCTCTCTGACCAGCAATATGCCCCCACAACAGCATTGTAAGTAGGTGCCTCTGGAACAAACCCGCTAGCCTTTGATAGCTCAAAAAACTCAAGCGCTTCACTCAACCTCTTTTCAGCTCCCAATCCATTAATCAAAGTACAATAAATGTGAGGACTAGGCTTGCAGTTCTTCGCTTCCATCTCATGAAACAACTCGATTGCATCATCATACCTCCTAGATTTACAGTGGGCATTGATAAGAATACCGTAAGTGACAACATCCGGTTCAAAGCCCTCATCTTTCATTTCGTTGTAGACTTCCATCAGCCGCGACAAGTTTTTCTCTTGACCCCACCCTTCTAGCAATATCGTATATGACTTAATATCAGCCACAAATCCTCTCTTATTCATTTTATCAAACACCAATTGTGCTCTCTCTACCTGCCTCGACTTACATAAAGTATCAAACAATCTATTAACATCGGATGATTCAATCTTCAATCCAAACTTCTCCATTTTCATAAATGCATCTACTGCCTCTTTAACTTTCCTTGCTCTTGCATATCTCCTTGAAATCAGTGCAAAAGTTTCTTTATTCAGCAACCCTTTTTGCTTCATGTCAGTAACTAAGTTCCATATAACGTTAAACTGCTTGATCTTTCCTAGTGATTCAATCAAGGCATGGTAGCTCTCTGTGCTATATTGAAACCCTTTTTGCTTCTCTGCCCATCTAAAGAACGATAACGCAAGAGCACCTGCATTGCTTAGCTTCTTCAATGCCTCAAAAACCAAACTTGGTGACACTTCCATAGAAGCCTTATTGAGCAAAGCCTCAACGCTAGAATTAGGATTTTTTGATAATAATTTGCAGATATTTTCAGCGTCTTCAACGATTTTATCAGCCAAAACTTGTGGGGTTTGGTTGCTGGCATCAGTAAGGACAAGGGTTTGTTGTAAATCAGTATGGGTTGACTTGTGGACGATAAAATGAGGGTTTAACATAGACCCAAATGGATTCTCAATATTGGGTGTAGAATTGAGAGATAGAGTTTGGTTTTTGATGTTTATAAGTGATCTTAGGACAAAAGGAGAGGAAGAGTAGAGAAGAGAGGGTTTATTTGGTGTTCTTGATAGAAAACTGGAGAATCGAGAGAGAGCCATCGTGAGAGAATCGAGTGTAGTGAAACAACAAAAGGAAAGGAGTGAACTTTGAGAATCTGGGAGAGAGAGACTTGAGATCTTTAGGGTTTATGGTGGCGAACTGGAATTTAACGGATTCTTTAAGACAGCTGTCCTTCCTGGGGCCGCATAAAATAACTTATTTAAATTATTTCTCAGATAAACGGCATCTTTAAATACATGAGTATATTGTAAATTATTTCCTCTAATTTTTTAAAATAAATTACATAATTTTAAAAAATAATTAATTAATCACCAAGTCAATGTTGTTGATCGTGCTTAATTTAATACTTCTTTGCTTCAGAAAAATATCTTCTTTTTTTCCATAATCTTTCCATATTATCTTTTTTTTTTTTTGTTTCTATCTATACTTCTTAAAACAAAAAAACAAATAAAGTAAATTTAAAAAAGATATGAAATTGACAAGACAAGGATACAAAATTGATTTAGAAAGAGAGACTAATTTTAAACCTAGAATGACTATTTAATTCAATTCGTTTTGCAAAACTAGACAAACTTATTTATAATTTACTCATAAATCTATTACATATATGCATCCTAGCCCCGCATCAAATTAGATAATTTCCAGATATATCTAGTGCCACCGTTTCTCCTTCACATGCACTCAATTTTCTGAGCACAAACATCAGGTTTGGATTGTGGACTACGCCTACTCAACGAAAATCAACTGGTTAAACGAGTTGTAATTTTCCAGAGTTGAACCTTTATTGCCAACGCAAACACGCGCACGCGCATATAAAGAGAGAGGATGCGAATAAGAATTTAATGAATGAGCTTCTGTTACAACTTTTGAAGAGTTACTGAGAACAGAATGAACATACAAGGGCGTGCTGTGGGCAGCGTAAAGAGGGAGGTCCTCTTATTGATTCGCACTGTTTACCAGCCCCCATGACAGGACACCATTCAGAAGAACCTCCAGGTGAATTCACTTGTTTCCCTTCGACTCTGCCACTCCCATGAACACTATCATAGCCTGCGAGCGGAGTAGCCCAATAAATGGACCTAAACACCAAAGAATCAACGTCTATTGATGTTAATTCTCCGAAGTGGTTGACAAAATTCAGATGCGGAAAAAACTGCACCGAGTCTCAGACAATAAACCTTTAATATATGCATTTTTCATTTGCACTGATTCATCTGTGAGTTCCATTCATCAAGAAGGTTTTTAATGGTCTCCTTGAACTTCTTAGCCTGAGGACCTGGCTTCACAACATTGACATCACCCCACTGAGAGCAAGGATCAATCCACCAGGTCCTCCGGCCAGTGCACCATGCACCTGGGGCAGCGTGATCACGCCCACGCTTAAGGATCTTCTTGTCCACCTTGTCTAGCACAGGGTCATCCTTCTGAAACTGCCTTGCAAAAGCCACTCCACTTTGAACCATGAGATCATAATCAGATGTATTGAGAAAATGTGGTTCCATCTTTGGAGGATTGTCCCAGACCATATACCTTAGATCACTGTTTAAAGTTGTGTTCTTAAACTCTGGTGCATTGCAAATGACAGAGTGGAAATAGCTTTCTTCGGATAAGACCACATTGTTGAAGTACATAAGAAGGGTTCGAGGAAGATTATCCCAACCAAGAATGCAAAATTCAAGAAATGACCTGCTCAAGATCACCCACGGGGAACCTGCAATAGGAGATATCTGTTACCACACGTAACATTTTCATGAAAGTAAAGCATACACATGCACAACTTTAATTTTAGTTGCATAAACAGCACGCTGCGGACAATAGACTTTGCCTGTGAATACTTTGAAACCATCAGGAGTTGGCCGCTTCTCTGTAGCATGAAATATCTGGCTCCTCCTGGCTAGGTAAATCCCTGGGTCAACTACAATAGGCTGAATTCTTTGAGATCTACAACAAAGTCAAACCAATTGAACTCAGATATAACTAAATCTTTGTGCTGCAGAATTACAATAAAATTTAGTAAGAAGACCTACTCTTTCCATCCAAGGTCACTGGTGTGATCTATGAAATTGAGGTCTCTGCTAACAGAGGAGAAAACATGGGACAAGTCTGCAAGATAACACAAGAAAATATTGGAAGCTCGGAATTCTATCATATGCCAGCATGACACCACACGGTGAGGTCATAAGTGGAAATGAGTGGAATTATTTTCCAAGAGCCTAAAAGATTTCCAACACTTCAGTGTATCTGATACTAGAGGCATGTTGGTGAAATACAAAGCACATAGGAGAAAACAGATTCAAAACCATTCTGTTAGTAAATAGAGACAGTTATTAATTATGAGCTGAGATTCCCATCTAACTTGGATGAGTTTCTAAGTAAGCATTGGACAAGTTAAATCAGCTTCAATTTTTACACAGCAATCATCTGCATTCTTAAGCCTTCCTAACCATTCAATTGTGCAATATGGCCAAGGACAACATTGCATTATGATTTACAGAGCAGGCAAGGCCACACACATGAACATAAAGCTGATGCTACAAAATCTCTAACACATTTCAAACGTATTGTTCTTTTGTAAAGCTATGAAAGGGCATGTGCATCACATTGATGCATTCAGAACCTCTCTGACCCACATATTTGTATCACCAGAAAAGAACCAGACTCCAAATCAGCAAGGGGTTATCAAAGGTATAGACAGCTCATCAGCAACTCTTCATACCAATGAAAACTGCTAAGGACACCCTTATTTCTGCAATGATAAAGGATGGGACTGTATTATGCTTTTATGCAGCTGTGACAGGGCCTCAGGCATGTGCTTTACGCAGATCGGATTCCAATAAACTCTTTTAAACATTAGATTTCATGGGACATGAAGTCACCAACCATTCCAGAAGTATGAATTATCATGCAAAATATGGATATAATCTAAACAGTATTTATAGTCTTTTATCCAATCACATAATTGTTTTGAAACCTGCTTCTGGTACATATTTCCTCTGTCATAGCCAAATAGCTCTGATGCCCTGTCAACACTCTAACCTGAAAAATTCAAAAAACCACTACGAGAACTCTAATCAGTCTTTGCTCTATCGTGCCTCTTCAAAATAAAAGCTCTTTAGTTAAAAAAAAAAAAAAAAAAAAAAAAAAAAAAAAAAAAAAAGAGCTACTTGATTTTTAAGAAGCCTACGCTAAGGCCCCTTCACTTCTTGTCACCTAGCTTAACTCGCAATATTCAACACACTAGCCCGTCTAGACATAGCTATGAATCTAAAAATTGATGAAAACATCAAATATGCATTTTCAAAACCGCCTTTATTCAATCCCTTTTCAAATAACATCCTAGATAAAAAAAATGCACAAGTCCTCTTTGAAAAAAGGTAAGCAACTTTAAGCTTGCACAAGTCATTTGAACACCCTCATCCTCGGTAGTGAAAATGAAAAAAGAGTACCAGTTAAGGCATGTCCTATAATGATATCTTGGTCTGAATCAGAAAAAGAGCATAATTGATGCACTGAGGGCATCCAGGAGGTGAGACTAAAACAATTGTGTAAACCTAAATATCAAATCATGATTTCTCTCATTTAACTTTTGTTAGTCAACTCGGTGCTTTACATTCCCAGCAACCAGTCAACCCCACCCCTTCCCCTCCAAAAACAAAAAAATCCCTTGCAAGCACGCATTTTGTAACACGAGATCAAAAGACCTACATCAGGAATACACTAAAGTCCATTCACGGTAAATACGACAGTGTAAATGTAAACCTGCAATTCTTGTGATCTTGGAACAACTTTTTACAATGGTATCCATCAACATGTGCTGTGAGTGAGTTGCAATATCCAAAAGGCCACTGGTTTAGCTAATACGCAAATATCCTTACTTAAGTAAACCTAATCCTGGCACCAAAAAAAAAACTGCTTTACACTACCAAGAATGACAAATGAAGAAATCGTATTTAGCTTCCATCTAAACTGAGAATTCAAACAGCCTTTCAGAGGCCAATGCACATAAGCAGAATGGGGTTGGAACTTGGTCCTCCATCAACCTACTCTAGCTCAGGTCACAAATAAGTGTGCATCCATGGTTACAAGTTATAATGTGGTGGTCCTCGTCCTGGATAGCATGCAATAATTATTAAGTCAAGCTTTAATAAAAACTTCCGTTCTTGCAAAATCATCCTTCATTACACCTGCATGGAAGACACTTCACTATATTCTCAACCAACTTCTAGCAGGTTCAATAGAAGCTTCTTTTGTGAGGGTTTTCTCACAGAAGTTGTCCAATCCTAGGTCTAACTACAGCATTACAGTTAGCTGCAGGGTTATGGTTAGCTGCATCGTTTTTATATTGATAATTTTATCTGTTCTGGTAAACAGCATACTGTTTAAGTCAAGCTTTGATGAAAAATTCTGTTCTTGCAAAATCAACCTTCATTACAACTGCATGGAAGCCTACTTCACTGTATTCTGAACCACCTTCTAGCAGGTTCAATAGAAGCTTCTTTTTGTGAGGGCTTTCTCACAGAAGTTGCCCAATCCTTGGTCTAACCAGAGCGTTATGGTTACCCTCAGGGTTATGGCTAGGCCATCATGCGTCCTTTCCATTGAGCTTTAAGATGTAAATGCAAGAGATTCCTCATTCAAGAGTCAAAACGAAGAAAGCAAAACTTAAATAGATGCATGGATAAACTCTAAATGAACCACTGAATTTAAATCCAGGTTATTTTTCCAGCATCTCGTCACAGTTCCATACTCAACCAAAAAAATCCAGAAAGGAACAAAACCAACAATCAAAATTAACAAAAAAAAAAAAGCATACCATCCTGAGTTACCAACGGATAATCCATTGCACTCAAAGACACAAACCACGTCCACCCAGCATCCATCCTCAACAAAATGGCAGCAGCACGCAAAATCGCGGCCAGGTTAGAAGAACCCATGTAGGTAAGCCTGCCAGGTTTCCCAACAACGTCCACATTCCCAAAACTCCTAATCGCAGGCACCGCATTTACAGCCCCAACAAGCTTCATTCTCTCCTCGTCAGATGCCTCTGAACCCAAATGCAATAAATAACGGTTTCTTGGGTGATAAACTGCCAGTAATAACCTAAGGATCCGATCCTTATCACCCCTTCCACCTGAGATATAATAGGCAAAAGCAGGAGGGTAGTGGATTCCATGGTGAATTATAGAAGGGAACTGTTTAGAGGAACTGAAAGCAGAGATTGAATAGACTAAGAGAAATAGTAGTGAAAGAAATGCTGAGGAGAAGAGAGTGAAAAGCCATCTTTTCTCTGCTCCCATGATAATAATCCCAACAACACTACCAATGTTGAAGCTGCTCCTTGTTTCTTATGATGGGGCATATGGTGGTGCAAATCAAATCTCAAGTTCAAACCTTTCAGCTAAATTTGAGGTATAGGTAGGAAATAGAAAGATGGATGTGCATCAAAATCAAGTCTTTTTCACTGTACTTCTTGAGATTAGATGGGAAACAAAGATATATCGATGGGTATGGATCAATAAAGACTGGAGCTTTATAGCTAAATTTTGGGTTTTGAAGCACGATGGAGAGATGGGTATCGGTCAAATGAATCGTATTGGATTGACTTTAGTGATTGAGAGAGATGGGTTTGTTGGGATCTTGATGGCGAGCTCTGAGCTATGAATGAACGATGGTGTTAAACTGCTGACGGTGAAAAATATTGGGGGAAAAAGAGAAAGGACCAGCACTGGATTATAAACAACCTGCAAAAAAAAGTTATTCCTCACCCTATTTTAACAGAGACAACTCTATGGACTAATAACATTAATAAATATGTTAAATCTTTTTCTCTCAACGCTACTCTGCTCCTTGTTTTCGCAGGAGTTACTATCAGGCACAGTTTAGAATTACGGTTCCATTATTTTTTTAATTTTTTAAAAAAATAATTTTAATATGTTAATATAAAAAAAATATTATATATATATAATATTTAAAAAACAATTTTTATCGCTTTCTCCAATAAACTCTTAGACTTTATTTATTAATGTGGTACAACCTTTTTTTTTTAATTTTTGAACTTTAAATTGTTTTTTAAAAAACAAATTTGATATATTAATATTAAAAATAAAATTTTAAAAATAAAAAAAATATTATTTTCAGATAAAAACAAATTTTAAAACAATTTATAATTTACTGTCGAACAAGCTTTCAATAGTGTTAGGGTTTTAGGTTGGATTTGTGATGAATGGAAAAATAAAAATGGAGTTTTACGCGATGGATTGATTTTCTTCTCCGAGATTATTTGATGTTTTATAAGTTACAATTTACATCTTTTTCACGTGTGAGCACAGCAGTTTTTTTTTTTTTTTTTGGAGCGTGGGTATGACGCACCACAAATGGAGAACATTTGTCTCTTTTGGGGGTATGAACCCTTCTTCGATTATAAAGATGAACCACGCGCTCCAAGAAATTGTGGCATTGATGATTGATGTGGCATATGTTTTTATATGGTAAACTGTGTTTTTAATTCAAAGTTTTTTCCAACAGCACAGTGGAGAAAAAAAATTCCCAGAAAAGAGTTTATAAACTAGGATTATTTGGCTAGTATACAATATCATACGTAAAAAAATTGTTATAATTTATCCTTTTTAATTCCATCATTATTATCATTTCATCCATTATTTTCTTATAAAAAAATTAAACTTATTTTTTATTTAAACTAATAAAAGAAAAGGAAGATTATTCAATTATTTTTTAACAAGATTAGTTTAATTCCATAATATTATAATTAAAATTAGCTAAAAATAAAAATTGAAATTAAGGGACCAAATGAAATAGGTACAAAGAATGAGGTGGGCACAATAACCAGAAAATAAAAAAAAAAATAGAAATAATAGGATGTCAAATATATACCAAAACATTAATGATGGTGCTTTTAACATCATAGAAATATCTAAACAAAACAAATTTATATATATATATATATATATATATATTAAAATAATAAAAAATACATAAAAAATAATTTTTTAATTTTTTTTGCCTAACAATATTTGGACCGCATTCGCAACATATGACGCGCACAATGTAATCATGGTTAAGCATATTCTTGGTTTATTCAGGTTATAATATCTAAAATAAATACAAATCTAAATTGAAAAGGTAAATTATTTAACGGTCAAGGGTATCATTTTGAAGAGTAGAAGGATATTGTTAGAAGACTTCAAGCCTGGGAGAAGCGTAACGTAGCTGGATTTACAGGGGCAGAAATAAATTTAACATCTCATTTAATTATTTTTTATTGACCGACTGATTTGATGGAGGAGTGGAAACAGGAGGTTGGTATCATTGTTAATAAGTCCAAATGAGAAAAATAAAAGTTGAATAAGGACAGAAATTTTAAAATTCAAATGCCGTCATGGTGCTTATGTACTGGGTTTCCATTTCACAAGTCTTCGACTGGTAAATGGTTGGTTGCATCATGACAGGGATTTATTGAGAATTATTTGTTTTTGTATTTTAAAATTTTTTATTTAAAAAAAAAAAAATTTATTTTAAATTAGCATTATTATTTTAATGTGTTGATGTCAAAAATAATTTTTAAAAAATAAATAAATAATTTTAAAAATATTTAGTACTTTAAAAAACAACCACAATTACATTTTCAAATACATTCCTAGAAGAAAAAAATTTAGCACTCCTCATAAAACACACTTTAATAATGTTTATTTTTTTCTAATTTATATTTTTTTCAATTTTTGTATTTATATTATGTATATTGAAGATTCAACTTCATAATTTTTTTCAATTTATTTTTTATATTATTATCTTAGTTTAATTATATGAGATTGACAGGTTAACTTAGGTTTTTTTATTATTTTTTAATTTTAATTTTATCATTTAATTTTAATTAAAAATTAAGCTTTGTGATTTATTTTGATATATTTTCAGGTTATCTTTATCTTATAACCTGAGTCATGAATTTGACGAGTTAACCCGGATTAACTCAAATTATTTTTTATATTTTTTTTAATTTTATCTTTCAACTTCAGGTTTATTAATAATATAATTTTATAATTTATTTTAATTTACTTGTAAATTTAATTATTATTTTTTTAATTGTTTGTCCTATTCTATAGAGCAGACAAGGGGCAGGGGCTTGCAAGTGGATACCATTCCAGTCAGTCCAAGTAGATGTTAAAAACTCTGGCTGATTACCGGGATGTTTTTCATTCTCCACTGTGTTAGGAAAACAAGGAATAATCCCTTTTTAATAGAAGAATAATTACGAGTCCTATTAGAAGCTTCAGTGAACTTGCTGAATAAAAACTCTTCATGGCACTGAACCCCTAATCTTAACTAGAAGCACCTCTGTTCTCTGCTCTCGTTCAAAACAATTTTCTCAGCCACTTCTACTTATTATGCATCACTATTGTTATCATTTGCCATGGGAACATTATATTTATTGCCGATTAAAAGAAAACGAGGGCTTAAGCTGCTAGCTTCCTTCCTCTCTTGTTTTTTTTTTTTTAAAAAAAAGGGAGTAAAGGTCGTGATGAATTGATGGCCGACTACCTAGCTACATGTTGAAGTTTGGTGAGCTAATAGTGAGAAGAAACAAACAAATACCTTGCAGTGGACAATGTTAGGTAGAAAATTAAGTAATGTTATAAACACCTATTTTTACACTTCATTCGTCGATTTCTTTGCCATCCATCTCGGATGAACGGTCCATGATGTTTGGAATGAATCTGCAACTTCTCTGGCATCCCTCAAAAAGATCCAGATTCATGAATCCTACCATCCCATGAAGAAAATAATAATATTTGTACGCACACGCATGCAGTGAGCTTCTGTCAAATGCTTTATTTCTTCGCTCCCACTGTTCCACGTCCATCCTTTTCGTTTAATTTCAAAAATAAAAAAAGAAAAACGAGGAAGTTAGATTAGCCCACCAGCTCCTGGGTTTGAGCTGTCCTCCTCTCCTTTGTGACCGAAAGAAAAATCAAAGTCAGGCGCCGGCCTCTGAGCAAGGGATGTTTTCCACTCGATCAAAACGTTTTTAATGCAGGAAATAACAAGTGGCAATTAGGTCATTACCTCTTTTTACAGAACGGTGCACTGGCCTTGCCGTGTGGTAATTGGTAGCGGTTTCTGCCATGTTGCTGATTGCTTCAGCAACAGCGTCGAAGCTGACCATTCCCCTCGGGGACATGATCTTCTGCATCGTAAGATTAGATCGTCCGTCCAGTCACTTTGATTTTAGGAGTCCCGAGAACTTAATACTGTACCACTTTCGCAATTCCTTATCAAACACCGTTTGGAACGGTTGCAAACCGTTTTTTTTTTAATTTTTGAATTATTATAAAAAAATATATATATATTTTATGTTTTTAGAATGATTTTGATATAAAAAAAATTTAAAAATAAAAAATATTATTTTAATATATTTTAAAGTATAAAATATTTTAAAAATATAACCACAACCACACTTCTAAATATCTTTTTAAACCCCACTATTTTGAGATTACAACCAACAACACAAAGAAATCCAAAACAAACCTTCCCAAATTACTTTTATAATTAAGATACAGATCTTATCGTGTTTGTTTCTGGCTTGTTCTAAGAAAATACGAGTTGTTTGCTTGATATTTGACATGAAAGAACACGATGGTATTATTGCATAATATAATGTATCTCATCAAAGAAAGAAGGTAAGCAAAATGCACAGAAATGCATTCAAGGGATAACCAGAAACATGGCACGTGATATGTTGCGAGCGGTGTTAATTTTTTTTTGCAACTGTAAAGAAGAATACTCGTGCAATATTAGCATTTTAAAATGAATAAAAAAATTTAAAAATGTAATAATCAAAAGAGATTGCATGTGTTGTTAGTACAATGACTTAAAAAATAAAACATAATTAAGTGAACATCTAATGCTTACTCTCGGATAATTAATTCAATTTAATTAAAAAATAAAATTTCTTTTAAAAACCTAGATTCAATAGAGGGAAAAAAAAAAACCAAGTTAATCCTTGTTATTTTCAAAATCATGAAAAAATCTTATAGAAAATGAATATAAAAAAATAACAAAATATTGATGAATGAAATTAAAAAAAAAAACTTAAAAAAGAAAGAAAAAACAAAGTACACATGGGTGAATCTCGTAAACCCAAGTTGGTCTTTCAAACTCATAACCTATTGAATTATAGACTCGGACTCAATTAAAAAGTTCAAGCTATCAAAGGATAAAATCAATAAATTTAATTTAATAAAAAAAAAATTCATTATGAAAAAGCTAAATTTAACAAAGATCATGAAAAATTGAAACAAACCTTGTTATTTTAAAAAGAAAGACAAATCATATAAAACAAATAAAAAGAATGTTGAAGGGTGAAATAAAAAAAATGAGCTTAAAAAAAAAAACAAACCAAGTAAGTCTTGATAAATCTTGTAAACCCAGGTAAAACTCTCAAACCCTTGTATTCTCGATCCATGCTAAACCTAAAAGCTCAACACTTGAATAATTGAATATTAAATGATAAAATTAATTAGTTTAATTTAATTTAAAAATGAATTTTCTTTTAAAAAATAAATTTAACAAAGACCGAAAAAAAAGAAAGGCAACTCATGTTATTTTTAAAATGATTAAAAAATCGCATAGAACATAACTAAAAAATAATAAAATATTAGGAGATGAAAAAGTAAAACTTAAAATAGAGAAGAAAAAAACTAAAAAAGTCTGAGTAACTTCTTATATCAAAGTTAATTCTTATAATCTTGTAATTTATTAACTACCAAACTCGAACTCAACTAGAATGCTAAACATTTGCCCAATTAGATGATGTAAAATGAAATAATAAAAGAAGACAATCTAAAAGAATTTTGCAGGGTAAAGAAAAAGCAACACTAATAAAAAAGAAGATAGATTTGACTGGGGAAAAAAAACTCAAGAAATATGAAATTATATAAAAATAATAATTTAAGAAACTATTTTAATTAAAATAAATAATAATTAAAAAATAAGAACCAAACCTGACACATAAAAAAAATACACAAGAAATGAAATTAAAAAAATCTTTAATTTCATAAGTTATTCTAGATAATTTTTTTTGAAATAAAGATAATAGGAATGAAATTTTAAGAATAATAAATTCCAGAAGTTGATTTGATTTTTTTAAAAGTTGAAATGAAAATCAAGTAGGAGAAAGGGAGGAAAAAACAAAAACCCACACATGCTAAATTGATAACGATTATATTATATACGCAGCTTGTATATGGAAAGCACATCAAGACACTTCAACTGCTACATTGAAAGCAAAGTTTTGAACACTGCACATGTGCCGTTCAAATCCAATGGATACTATTCATATGTTTTTAGTTTTTTCAAAAAAATTGCTTCTTTACTATATTACCCTTAATAACACCCAATAACCACTAAACAAGCGAATGTAGAAGACAAAAATACCTTAAAATCTAAGGAATAATATTTTTAAATCCAAGAGTTATTTTAAAATTAAGTCAAAATCTATTTATCCAAGTTCAATATTTAAAAATATTTTTTATTAAAAAATATATTAAAATAATATTTTTTTATCTTTAAAAAAATTATTTTTTATACTAGGATATGAAACAGTTTAAAACTATATAAACAGATAATTTTTAGTAAAAAAAAAATTAATTTTAAAAAATACAGATTACACCCCGTTCAAAACAAAATCTTCTTGCTTTTAAGGCAATAAAATAACCACACTTCGCAATAAAAATAGAAAAACACTAATGGGTCCATTGAAAAGATCTCCCTGAATGATTTTATCAATCGAGGGTAAAGTAATAATTTTACTGTAGATTTCTACAGTTAAATATGAGCTCTTTCTGCTTTTGTTATAATTTTGCGGGTACCCGCTTGATAATTCTTTGATAGTGTTTAGATGTTTCTTGAGAGTTGCTTTAACTTTCAAATAGAGCTGACAGAATCTTCATCACTGCCTTCACTGTCACTGCTGCTGCTGCCGCTGCTCCCGCTGCCGCTGCTTCCGCTTCCACTGCTGCTACTAGAACTGGAAGTCTGCTCGTCTCTCTCATCTGCATTCTCCTGGGCTCTAAGGGCTTCTGCAGCATTGAGACCCTTGTCTGCTTCATCACCGTTATCATCCACATCAGCAATCTCATCATCAGTGTTGTTTTGCTGTGGTGCATGCATATCAAAGTCAACATCAACGTTTTCTTCAGCTGCATTCCCATCATCAGGTGAGCCAGCACCAAAAATGTCCTCGATGTCTATGTCTTGATGTTCTTCGGCTTCATCATTCTTAGGGCTTGGTGAGGAAGTTGATGCATTTGGTACATGGGTTGGATGCTCAGCAATCCCCTCATTGGCTACTTTTGTACCTATCATATGATGAGAGCATTACTACATATGATAACACGCAATAAGTGGTAGATAACAGTAAGCTGAAACACTGAATATCAATCCTGATGACGAGCAATGGTTGAAGATAACATAGGAATAATCATTGGAACTCAGGAAATATCCATGTTCTTTGCTTGGCAATCGTTTGCAAGTGACCTTTTCAAATGGCTGAATGATGTTGACAAACAGTAAGAATGAAAAAGAACGTGTTTTTCATATAACCAAGGATCAAACAATTTTAAATATTCTTGGATATCAGGAGGAAAGAAAAACAGCCAAACAAAAATGGCTAAAATAGGTCCAAAGCAAAAAATAATATTAATAGAAACTGAGACCAGAAAAGGCAGATCAAGGAGTGCCAGTTAGGAACTGTTGAAGTTGCCATACAGACACAGTGTCATGCCCACAAAACCTTTTAACTTGAACAGAGTTTTCTAACTGGATAAGTTGGTGGATATTGAAAATGGAAATATAAGAGGGTCTGAATCTAAGTGACAGATTTGATCCATGATCAAGAGTCCTTGAGGATAATATAGTTCTTCACAATAACAAGGAATGCATCATTTTTTCCACTAGAAATTCTAAAAAAAATCTCATGCAGAAAAAAAGAAGGTAAAACCCAGCTCAAATACTAAAAAATCAGAGGGTTCATTAAGAGTGTTCTTTTTTTCTAAAAAAAAAAAACATATCCAGCCCTGCGATATCTTCATTTAGAAATCCTATCTACCAAAGTAAGAGCATGATTTAAAATGATTTTTCCCCTCATAACGTTACATCGAAACATCTAGTTGGCTTATACAAAAGAGATGCAAGGAAATTATGTGCGAATTCACAAGCAAACAGCACCGCATGGCCATTGTGATATGATAACTAGAATCTGAACCAAAAAAATCTTAATTGGGCAGATAATCCAACTAAGGTCACCATAATTAGAATAAATGCACAGTTTATCCATCCTAATAGATGAAAAGAAAATGTCCTGTTAAATGACTAACAAATACAACTAATTAACAAAGGTTCTGAACAAGATTCAGAAATTACTTAACTATTTGTGACGGGATTTATTTGTTACATTCTCGAATTAAAGTTTGGTTTGTTTTTCTGATCACTTTTATTTTATCCATAACTGGATTGTGCGAATAAATTTTTGGTTTGTGGCCAAATCCATGGTGAAATCAGGGATAAACATGCACTTGAATCCAATCATGTGTGCGTATTCAAAATACCTAAAACATGTGGCTCGCCGACATCAATCCGTTCCACCTCAACCTGTTCAAACACAAAGCATAGGAAGAAATATAAAGCATCAGCAGGGAAGCGGAGTAACAAAGAGATTTGGATGATCACTTTAAAAACAGCGGATGCAGAGACAGCAAACTAACAAACAAAGACTTAACAACATCCAATCTTCAATCCCAATCTAGTTCAGGCTGATTATATGGATCCTTTTGCGCCATTCCAGGCGATCACGGTAATCATCAAATAAAATTCAATCGAAACTTACAGGCACAGTAGGAAATGCACTTCGCCCAATCTGAACAGGCTTCGCAACCTTCCCAACAGGAGGAGACAAGCCGGGAGCCTCCACAGCCAGCATGGATTGAGCAGAAGCCGCTGCAGCGGATTCACCAGGCAATCTTAGGTGCCTGAGCTGCTTAACAGACCGATGAAGGCGCTCCAATCGAAAAGTCCGGCCATCGAAAAACAAAACGGCATCGTTTTCTTTATAATCCTCGCTGCTACCTTCAAAAGTGACTTTCGATTTGCCTAATTGATTGTTCTGAAACTCAACCGAAACTCGATTGTCTTTGTTCTTGTGGAATAATCCAGGCTTGGTTTTGTCAATCGAAGCTGGCTTAAATTCGTATCGCAGAGTGCAGAACTTATTGGAGGATTGCTCTTTAAATGAAGGACCTAGGGCTAGATTGTACCACCGATCTGGTTGTGGAGCACTTTTTGGCTCTTCTTTGGAATTATTGGCCATGTTTTGCTCACATGGCAAGATCTGTCTTTGAGAAATGGGTACTGGAAGTACAGTACCGCTCTGCCTACGCTACCTCATAGGGATGGAGGAAGAGAGAGTGTTATTGTGTTGTGAGCTGTAGGGTTTCCTTTTCTTTTCTGGGAAGAAGACGGAGAGAGACGGATATTTGCGAGAGAGAGAGTGCATATTCGGTTGGGTTGTGAGTTTGTGGGGTCGGAGCAGTGCGGGCAGTAGTTTTGTTACACGTGGACTAAAAATGACGTGGATTGAATGGAGGTGGTGGTCATGGGTTGCAAGTGCAGCTTGAAATTGTATTACAAACAGTGTTTTAAAAAAATTAAAATTTTTGTCTATAATTAATTAAATATTAAAAATAATTTTTAATAAATAAAAATATTATTTTAATATATTTATAATAAATTAGAAACTCAAAAGCATAGCTTCTCGCATTCGATTGATACAGCAAGCACATGTATGCGCTAACGGATGAGAGGTGATCACTAATCATGAAGGACCTTCCACACGTGCCGTGAAAAAAGTTTAATTTTTTAATCATGGATGGGCTTAGAGCACTGTAAGGTAATGATAATCGCTTACCTATAGTAAATAGTTTAGAGTGTATTTGACAGTGTGGTAGCGGTTATTTTTTTAAATAGTTTTTCATGCCGAAATATATGCCAATGATATTTTTTTTATTTTTTAAAAATTATTTTTGACATCAGCACATTAAAACGATTCAAAAAATAAAATCACACTTAATTTTAGAAAAAAAAATTGAAATTTGTTAAAACACAGGTTGAAACGCAGAGTCAAACTGTGTCTTAGTGATAAAAACTTGAAATTAAAATGTTTTTTTTGTGATTTTATATTTTAATCCTATAATTACTAATATGATAGTTACTTAAGGGTTACAAGTTGTTAATTTCAGGACTTGTGGAATTAATTGAAGTACGCACAAATTGATCCGAACACCTATATTAATAAAAAAAAATATTTGTTTGGGTATTTTTTTTTCTAATAAAAACCTTGTTATTATTATTCATTCAAGTTTGTTTTTTTTAGAAATACTCACGAATCAGTTCCCAACCAATATGTGGCTACTAGATTCACATTGCGACCTTTAAAATCTTGCAAGATTTTCTTCACACTATTGAGGGGGGGAAAACACGTTTACCTTCCAATTCTCCAGATAATTTGAAAAAAAAAACGTTTATCTTCGTGTCTCCAGTGCCATGCTTTTTTTCTATGTCTCGGTGATTCTTTTTTGTAGCTATACAGGATCTACAATTTATTTGTTTCACCTTGATTCTTTTATCTTTTAGTAATAATCCTTATTTTGATTGCCTTTTATGATTATTTTTCTAGGAAATAATAATGTTCAAAAACGGAGAATAACGACCGCAAGGTCCAGATCTTTTCTTTCTATCCATTATTTTGTTTGGAGAAAACAGTTTTATTGCTTTTGAAAATGCACTGGAAATGATGTTTTTTTTAAAAAAAATGGATTTTTTTATTTAAAATTATGTTTTATTATTTTAAAGTGTTGGTGTCAGATGTTTTCTAAAAAATCAAGTTTGGTTATTAATGTTTTTGGCATTACTTTTAAATGGATACTTAACTTTTAGATTCCAGGACAAATCGGTAATGATAGAACAAGTAACTATTAAGTATTTGATTATTAAGGTTTTTGGCATTACTTTTAATTTTTAATTTAAAATTATTTATTTGTGTGTTTTTTAATAGTTTTAATATACTAACATAAAAAATATATGTTAATATATTTTTAAACAAAAATATTTTTAAAAATAATATCTTTCACTCTCTTAAATAAAACTAAATCTAGTCTAATATATATATGCTCGTCATATCACACTTACTTATGATTAAAATCACTGATTCAATGATTAAGTTAAAATGACAAGTAAATATAACCTTATTCAACCAAAGAGCCAAGTATATTTTGATAGCAATTAATTATAAGTCTTGTTTGAAATTGTATTTTAAATAATATATTTTTTAAAAAATAATATTTGTAACTATTTTAGATTTACAAATCATTTTAATATATTAATATTAAAAAATAAAATTTAAAAAATAAAAAAATTATTTAATATATTTTAAAATAAAAAACACTTTAAATAATAACCCCAAACAACTAATAATAACAAAACACTCCATCACCCCTATTTTATAGAAAAATTAATGATCGACATATATGTTTTATAATGTAAAACCAACCATGCCCCTAAGCTAATCCCGCTTCTTTTTTTCTTTTTTTTTTACCATGATAAACTGATAACCCTACGCATTGCTGTGAACTCTTTGTCCACACCGAAGGAAGCAATCTACCTTATCCTCAGATTGGACACGTGTTCCCAGAACCCCAGCCAAATCTGAACCACCGTTTTCCTTTTTCTGAGACCACGACAAGTCTCACAAAAGCAGCAGCAGTTTTTTGCCCCAGACGTCGCCGTTTATCCTATCTACGGACCTTGATCACTATCATAGTCACAGAATAGAGCAGTAGCTCAGCTTGATCTTTAGTCCCCTGCCCCAACGGTGTCTGCTCCAAGAAGAAGCACAAAGAGAGCGAGATGGTGCGTTTTGGCGGGAAAATGGCGGGTCAGCTAGTGAGTTTGGGAGGGAACGGTGCCGGCCAGTTTCTGGCTGCTGCCGCAGTGGCTCTCCTCCTCCGACTGTTTTCCGGTCCCGGCCCCGCTCTGATGCCGGAGGATGAGTCTCCTGACGACGAAAAAAACGACGCAGCCGACGACGATAGTCCAGATGTCGGGAAAGTTTTTCCGGTTACTATCCGGTGGAGCAACATCACATGCTCGCTTTCTGATAAATCCTCCAAATCAGTGAGTGGGAATTTTATTTCCCCTCTGGGAGTTTCACGTTTTTTTCAAGTTCTGTTTGGTTGTTGAGAAAATGAAGAAAAAGAAAATTGATCGAGTCTAGATGATTCACTCTCGTGTGCTGATTATTATTATTTTTGTAACTACACGATTTCATCCTTGCTTAATTTAATTTCCCTGCTTTATCAAATATAGCGTGGAATTTTGGGTCACTTGCATGCTTGACTGAAATTTAACTTATAGGTGAGATTTCTGCTTAATAATGTGAGTGGAGAAGCAAAGCCTGGAAGATTGCTTGCAATAATGGGACCATCAGGTTCAGGAAAGACAACATTGCTCAATGTTCTGGCAGGACAGCTAATGGCATCACCGCGACTGCATTTGTCAGGTCTTTTGGAAGTCAATGGGAAGCCTTGTTCAAATAGAGCTTACAAGTATGGTGCTTTGTTGTAGACCTGTGATGCTGAGCTCAATGTATAAGCTTTTGATTGTGTTTATGAGGTCAATTGTTGTTACAGGCTTGCTTATGTGAGACAGGAAGATCTTTTTTTCTCGCAGCTTACGGTGCGGGAAACACTGTCTCTTGCTGCTGAACTTCAACTTCCAGAGATAGCTTCGGTAGAAGAGAGAGATGAATATGTGAATAATTTGTTGTTCAAGCTCGGTTTGGTAAGGCAAACTTCTTCTGAAGTTTAATTTAAATGCATAAATTAAATTGATTGATCCCCTTTGCAGACATAATATTATTCACTTCTAAAATTAGATACCAAGCCCTCACTTTTACTTTCACACTTCAAGCTAATATCCCTTCTACTTCGCAAACAATTAATGGTTTATAGTTATACAATGAAGTCATGTAACTATCATCTGTCTTTCAATTCTTTACTTATCATTCATACCATGCATTTTTTCTCTGATTTAATTTCTTTACGGGGGATTTGCTTTTATTCTCTTTGTCCAAAGGCCAGCTGTGCTGATACCAATGTTGGTGATGCAAAAGTTCGTGGGATAAGTGGCGGTGAAAAGAAACGTTTGTCACTAGCATGCGAACTCATTGCTAGCCCATCTGTAATATTTTCTGATGAACCTACAACGGGTATGCGTGCTTGCTAGTCTGGATTTGATCTGAATTGTGGAGGCATTAAGCTTTGATATGATTAATGTATACGATCATAATGCAGCATGCACAGGATACATTTGCACCGACTTTGCTATCACTGTATTTTAGGGAGGCAAAATGACCTTGTGTTTTAATAAAATTCATTGTGCACAAGGCATGTTTAAGAGTTAAGACCAGTGTTTAACAATGCTATGATACTGACGGAGTAAATTCTTCTTCAAATGTGAGGGTTGACCCGGTAGATATGGATAAATACCTGCTCTACTGAATCTGAATGTGTTGAATTTGGCTTTGCATTGATTCCCAGCATTTTGTAATGCAGAGTGAACTCAATAGTATTTGAAACTAAGGTTTCTTAACTTTTGGGCTGTGTCATGCTACATCAATGAAGAGATTTTATTTGACTCCTTAATCCTGGATAGATATTAGCAAGACTATCAATTTGAAGCGAAAATAAAAATCTATAAACTATTGATCATGTAACCCATATGGTTCACTGCTGAAGTAAAATCTTCTTTCCAATTTTAACAAGGTCATGCATGGTGTTTCCAGGGCTTGATGCTTTTCAGGCAGAGAAAGTAATGGAAACTCTCCGACAACTGGCGCAGGATGGACATACTGTAATTTGTTCCATACACCAGCCTAGAGGCTCAGTGTATGGTAAATTTGATGACATTGTGTTACTAGCAGGGGGTGCACTTGTCTATGCTGGCTCAGCACATGATGTGCCACTGACATATTTCTCCAAATTCGGGTTATTAGCCTAAGCTCGCCTATCTTTTTCTCATTTCTATATCTGCTGCTTACTGTTGATTTTGCTCATTATTCTCAACTTCAACAATTTATTTTCTCTTTAAACTATTATCTTGGGATGGACATAGAGGTCCATAGTACATGTAGAATAATAGCTGGATGGAAGCAAAAAAAGGGGGAGTAGGTGATGTTTTTGTGTTGCCAGTGGAACTAATTTTTTCCCTCTGGCAATGTTGTTTTACATTTTTAGACTATAGACAGATTTGATTTTTAATGACTTTTTTTCTAATATTTTCAATGGCTTGAATTACATTTTGACCTGGGACTATGTATATTATGTTAACTAATATGCTTTTGGAATTGTAATGGCACTTCATACTCAATTAAATACATTTGTACATGACAAGACATCTTACTGGGTAAGGCAGTGGTTAAACTTGGGAATCTTGAGGTGTCAGCCTTAGTTCCTGGGAATGTGGATAGGAGTTTATGAGATGGCAGGGACTTCCAAGTGTTGCAAGCTATTATTTTACTGTGGTTTAGAAATATATAACTGTTTACGTTGAACATTTTGCCTCTCGTTTCTATGGTGTATGACCATTTACTATTCTTTAAATGCAATACTAGTGATTTCATAGTTGAGAGCTTATGTTTGTCATGTATATGCTTCAACTTTGAATATCTGGAACTACTAATCTGTTGGTTGGATTTTTGATAGAATGTCCATTTGATTTTAAGTTCTTGCTTTCTCATTTAGAGCAATTCCTTTTTCTTTAGGTTTTTGTGTTTCCTCTTTTTTTTGGGTCTGTATTTTCCTTTCTCCTATACAAATATTAATATGTGCTCTGGCTTACTGTCTTGACTATCTCTCTCTCTGAGGAAAATATGTTGCTGGCGGTGCATTTGATTAATCATTAAAAAAGTAGAGCTGTTGTCTCAGTTTTCCAAAATTACTGAATTGTCTGTTGATTCCTTCAACAGGTATCGTTGTCCAGACCATGTCAATCCTGCTGAATTTTTGGCTGATCTCATATCCATTGACTACAGTTCTGCAGAAAGTGTCTACTCTTCGCGGAAAAGGATAGATGGTCTAGTTGAATCGTTTTCACAACAATCATCAACAATTCTTTATGCAACTCCACTTACCAGAAAGGAGGACTCCAAGAAATTGAGCAGGAAAACTGGTGTAAAGGGGAAAGGCAAAGGGTCTTGGTGGAGGGAATTCTGGTTGCTCCTTAGACGTGCATGGATGCAGGTTGGTTTTTCAACTGTCACTCCATTAATAAACAGGCATTTCATTAGTCTCTCACCACGACCTGGTTTAGTGCAGACAATTCCCCAACCCCTGAAACAAGTTCCTCTCAAAGGGAAGGGCTGGATCGCATTGACTTGGACTGCAATTATGACTTTGCTTTATTTTGCTTTTTATGTCTTCAATCCTAGCTTCTTCATTTTAATTAACTAAACTAAGAAGTGGAACATAGCAAATCATCTCTACTCAATTCTAGATGACAAAATAAACCCCTAGGAAGGGGATGACTGGCATAGAGATATGTATTGTATTAATTGACAAATTCACGGAAAAATAAATTTCAGATAATTGTAATTCTAGCTCCTGCTTTTCCCTTATTGCACCTTTTATGACTAGGCTTCTCGTGATGGGCCAACAAACAAAGTTCGGGCAACAATGTCAATTGCATCAGCTATAATATTTGGATCGGTTTTTTGGAGAATGGGAAAATCTCAAACATCAATACAAGATAGGATGGGATTGCTTCAGGTATGTTACCTTATTTTTTCCTCCTTCAAATCCCTGCTCTTTTTAAGGATCAATACACAATAGAATGAGAAGATCTCAAACATCATAAAATAACTGAATATGTGCAGATTTTGGTTCTTTCATGTTGTCAAATAGTGGTTTTAATTTCTACGTGTTTTTTATATTTGCTTGAATACGTGACACGAGATTGTAGTTTGAAAGTATCAGCTATTCATTAACTGCGCTGATTATTTTCACCAGTGATTGACCAAAGGACCTGGGTCATGATCTTGACTCCAACCTAATTTGTTGGTGCCAATATATATGCTTTCTGCTACTGACCTATATTCTGCATCTTCCGCATTGTTTCCCACTTTTACGATTTCTGCCACATTCACGTTCAGTTTCCTTGCTAAGAATACAAACCTACATCACTAAAAAAACTGCCTGCTTGATTAATGACATACACTCAAGGCCTGGCTTGCAACCTTCTAATCCACCAGCTACGAATCTATGACCTGAGTTCTTTTTTTTCCTTTTCTTGTAAGCTTGTGTGATAGCTGTAGCCTGTCTATCCTAGACTGCATCTTAACTATGACCAGTTAAGGGAATGGAAGACCTTTTAATGTTCGTTATGAGTTCAGATATGAATTTCCTGATCACTTATGTCCCAAATTACTGCCATTCATAAACATAATAATAAATAAAGCTACCTTACATTTAACATGTATCAGGCGGGTACAGCCAGTAAAAGATACCATTGGCACCCAACTAGTTAATTCAGATAGGTCAAAATGTTAGAACAGATGTTTTAGCTCGGATGCCCTTTGATGCACAGACGTGACATGATCATTAATAATAAGCTCCCAGATTAGCTGATCAGCGTGGTGGCAATTTTGAAATTCAATGAAAATCCCAACTGTTTTAAGATAGTTTTTAAAAAAATTCTGTGCATGACAATTGGTCTTTCTCAGGTTACAGCAATAAACACGGCAATGGCTGCTCTCACAAAAACAGTGGGTGTGTTTCCAAAAGAACGTGCAATTGTAGATAGAGAGCGTGCTAAGGGCTCTTATGCATTAGGACCCTATCTACTTTCCAAATTGATAGCTGAGATTCCTGTTGGAGCAGCATTTCCATTAATGTTTGGTGCTGTACTGTATCCCATGTCTCGTCTTCACCCTACCTTTTCAAGGTGTGCTTCCATATTTTACCATTTTGATTTCTGACACCACATGGGTTTCTGCGATTTGTATATTGTATGAATGCAGTTAAATTTTTACAGATTCAGAAAGTACATGGATCAGTAACTGAAATTTGTAAAAGTTTTTGGAGTATTGAAGTAACTGGCTGACATGCACGCATATAAAACTGAAAAGAAAAGAACCCAGATGAGCTGTTCTTCAGAGAAGAACAATCCCTAGTCAGTGGAAACATGGAGAAAACCTCTTTTAGGTTTGGAAATGCTATATTTATTGCAGTCACAATGCTTGAAGTTACTGAATTTGGACTGGTGCATTCCAGGTTTGGAAAATTCTGTGGAATTGTGACAGCAGAGTCATTTGCTGCATCTGCAATGGGTCTAACTGTGGGAGCTATGGTTCCAACCACTGAAGCAGCAATGGCTGTCGGACCCTCTCTTATGACTGTTTTTATAGTATTCGGAGGTTATTATGTCAATGCAGATAATACACCAATCATCTTTCGATGGATTCCTAATGTTTCCCTGATAAGATGGTAAATCAATCATGTCTTGCTTATACAGAAAGTCGTCCTCTTATATTAGTTCCCTTTATACTGGACGAGTTGATTTTGGCCTTGTTGTATGACTATTTCTGCACATGGTTTCAGGGCCTTTCAAGGACTTTGCATCAATGAATTTAGAGGCCTTCAGTTTGATCATCAAAGTTCAATTGATGTAGAAACTGGTGAACAGGTAATGTGATGCCCTGAATCTGTCTTCCTGCTTGTAACATAGGAGAGTTCTCTATCGTAGTTGAGAAAAGAGAAAAATCTTGAAAAAGGATGACCTGTTTAATCTAGAACCTTAAAACTTGTTAAGATGGAATTTGATTTTCAACAAAAGCTAAGCTGCTCAGGTCATGGTGGAAGGTAATACAGCAATGATATAATATTTTGCACTATAATACATTTCTTCTTTAATGTAATGCACATTATCTAAGCTCTTAAACTTCATCGCAACTTTATTTTGTTCTATGAGAAGTCGTGTGTATTGACAAGTTCTCCCGAGGAAAACAGGTTGGACCCAGTTGAATTGGCTTCGGCTTCCAATCCATGTTTTTTCTCTTCTCTTGAATTTGGTAGTTATTTTATAATTTTTTCTTCATTTATGCTTTCAGCCCACAATTTGATGAAAGGTCTACATTGATATGCATTGGAGTAAATGTGCATATAGCCCTTACTAGCTATAACTTGTCACCTTAAACGATCCACTAAGCCACCAAAGTTGTGCTTTTCTCTAGTGTTTTAGCTGTTTTAAAATCAAATTTTCAGGATTGCTATGAATTGTATTTTTCTGTGCCAATGACTGAAATATAGTGATGAAATTGACAAAATGGCTAATTTGGATGTGCCTGTGCCTGACATTTTTTTCCGTCTTGTGCATCCAGCATTTACCCTTTCTTCCTCCTCTTGTTTCTCAGGCACTCGAGCGGCTCTCGTTCGGTGGAAGACATATTAAGGATACTGTGGTAGCGCAAAGTAGAATTTTGTTGTTTTTGTATGGCACCACGTACCTTCTCCTTGAGAAAAACAAGCCCAGTTACCAAAGGCTTGAGCCACCGTGTCGTGAACAAATCCAGTCACAGGTACAACTTGAACCTTTGGACCCTGACGAGGTAAAACAACTCCAGCAACTTGATCCTCCTCCACCCAAAAAGGATGAATCAAACCAGCAGCTTGAATCACCACCTGCTGAAATCCGACCTTTTATCTTAGAAGGTTTGTAATTGTTTGGATGGTAAAAGAAAAGGATTTGTAATTGTTTGGGGTTAATAATAATAGCATGTTATAAAACACGATTTATTGATCTATCTGATACAGGTATCAAGTAAAGAAGATGCCAGTGCAATAAGGAGGGCCCCATGCCTTCACTGAGCTAACAAGCTGCTTCCGTAGAACCTGACAGCAATTAAGTCCATGTCTGAAACTGAAACAGCTAAAATCTCACGTGCAATGTGTCTAGTAAATGTAATGGTTTTATTTCAATGGCATCCAAATAGGCCTTCTTCCTCCTCCTCCCTTTCAATTACCGGTGGTGGAAAATGAGCGTTTGGCATTTGCTTTGATCGGTGCATATGCCGATGACTAAAACCTGAGGAGATCAAGACTGTCTTGTAAAATTGAATGTTGCTTTGGTAATTAATTGGAAAAACCTAGTAGTAGATCATGCAAAATGATGCGGTGTTTACTCGGGTGAGTCTTATGTCAGATGGTACATGGCAAAATGCAAGTTATTGTGGCCGTTCCAATGCGACGTCATTTTCTGTGAGTGGGAGTATCATAACAGGTAGGGGTGGCTATTTTTGAATTAAATAATTGCTGCAGTCTTCCCCTTCGAAAAAAAAAATGATGATGTTTCCAGTACTGGAATTTGACTTTGCTGCCTAGATACTGATTAGAGCATTTTGGGAGTCAGAAAATTGAATTAAGTAATTAAGCACCGAGAAGCATGAAGTTTAGAAGAGAGCTAGTCTAATCAGACGCGGAACCACGTAAGGGGGAGGTTAGAATTAGGTTCGTGATTTCAACAGAACCAGAATCATGCATGTGGACGGTAGCTTGTTACCAGACCAATTCAACTGCAAGGGGCAAGGAGGCTACTTTGCTGTTTGTTTACGCGGCTGCGGTTTGCTTTAATGCTTTTAAAGCAAAGCGCAGCTTGTAAACGTTAAGGAAAAAAAACTACTTGCTATTCATGGATTTCACAGTAAATTACGTGTGAAACGTAGGGAGAAGAAAAGCAGCTAATTGCTGCTTTCTTGCGTGGATGAGAAGTTCAATCATGTTATACTGTTCAATGGAGCATGTTTTCCCTGTTCAATGAATAGTGAATAATGCCTTTACTATTAATGCCTTCACTGTTTTAATCAGACTAAATTCGGTTTAATGTGTAAAATATATTGAACTGAGTCCGATCCGGTAAAATAAAAAACAAATTTTTTTATTTTTTATTTTTTATTTGTGTTTTATTCAAAAAACTAGTATTTAACATTATTCAATGACACTATATAAATTAGACGAAGATCGCTTGATGACATAGTATTTATAGAATTTGATCGCAAAGCTAATTTTGTTCTTAGTTATATTTTATCTGATGTTGTTGCGCGTTTAAAAAATCAAGAAAACTATCGAATGTATTTCAGACGTGATGGAACTATAGATAATTTAATGGAATAATAAAAAATATTTTATATAAATTATTTTTATTGGTTATCCTAGCAGGTAATTCTTAATTAATTTTTTAGTTAAGTTTTAATTGATATGTCTCTCTTTTTTATTGTTTTTTACATTATATTCATTTTTTATTTGAATTGTAATCAATACCCTCTTTTATATTTATTTTTGAAAAATAATTTGGCTAACCTTTTTAAAAGTAGTAATTAATATTTTTCATGTTTTTGTAGTTTATAGTGCTTCAAATATATTATATAACTAAATTATATTCATTTTACATATTAATTAATTTATAAAAATATTTTATTCTAAGAAAAAAATATATAAAATAAAAAGAACAATGAGGGTTAAATATTTGCCTATACCAGAAAGATTGGCTTTAAACTTTAATATTTAATTAGCGTTATAATTTTTTTTATTTATTTACCTGCTTATATATGTTATTAAAAATTATTTTATGTAACAAAGCAATTTATTTCTCACTTAAAAAAAAATCTGATATCCAAAAATACATGCGTAACTGATAAGACTAACTAACACCTTTTTCCACTTTAAAAAATAAGTCGGTGACATGACGTAGGCGCAACGCGGGTTTGGAAGACTCTTTCTTAACTACGAAGATAATTTCCCTCCTTGATTTGTCATCCTTTCTACTTTAGTCCTTATACCTTTTCAATTTGTCATTATAATTCAGAACAAATACATTAATTGCACCCACAGTTTTCTTAATTCTTACCTATGAAAAAAATCTCTCCCCTTGATAAATATTCATAGCTCAGTCAATTGATTTAATCCGATCTTTTTCGCTTTTTGCACGTGTTTACATAAATTCAAAGAAAAATGAAGTTAAATTTCTAGAAACATGCAAGCAAATTCCACTTGATGATGTGATCGTCGCAGCCTTCTATTATTATTTTTACTATTATTATTAGAGTATTATATATATATATATATATATATATATATATATATATATATATATATATATATATATACTCTGCTTTATTTTCTTGAAAGAAAGAACAACTAACTAGTGTAATGGGCCGCCGCCACGTAGCATACAGACATCGCAAAATCTTGAGAGAGACTTTCTTCTTTCCTGGAATTTGGAGGTGCACGTACATCGGCCGTCCAAGTGGCCAATTGCCATTTGACTAAAATCACGTTTTCATTAATTTCACGTTTCGTGCACCCTTCTATATATGTGTGCCCTGCCGATACAGGGCATCACACATCAAGATACATTCTTTCCAAAAATTGTCCTTTCTGATATAACCCATTTTCAGAAAACTTTGAAAATCAAGTATTCACTTCCAAAACAATGATAACAGCCATGCTAAAATCTCCTTCATCACCTCTCCTAGCTTCACAGCCATTTTTTGACAGATCCTTGCACCAAGCAGCACCTTCAAAAACATGTCTTAGCACAAATAAGAGACGTTCCGCCAAGATCTCGGCGCTGAGAAGGGATGATTATAGCGAGAAATTGATCGACGAAGACATGATTGTTCTTAGGATGCGCGTTCAGGAGATGAAGATAGCCGAGAGGATTTACGAGGTCTCATCTGACTGGATGGAATGGGAGAAGAGATATTACCGTGGCAGTTACAATTCAGACATTTGCGAGGCAGTGGGGTACTTGCAATCAGTGATGGTGAGAACCAGGCCAAGCTTGGTGGTGGGCATGGCTGCTCTTGTTGCTCTGAGTATACCAACGTCAATGGGGTTGGCTACGTTCCGTTTGGTAGAATGGCTCGTTGCTGGGAATATTATTCATCTCTGATTAATTAGCTAGATTCCTATATTAAAATTAATGTCTAGCTAGCTCGATTTAGAAGTGTATGGGTTTTTTTCCCTCTTTATAATAAATCTTGAGATGGTTTCTCTTGTTTTATACGGACATATGGTTTTTTTTTTTTTTTTCACTTGATGTGCCTCTGTGATTAGATTCGAGAGGGTGGAGCCTCGTAAAAATATGGTGGTGATGCCCGACAAACGCAGTGCTCTCGTTGTCGGCGATGATGCACTGTACTAGGTTGTCAGGTATCATTCCGAGCAATAAAGATTAAATAACATTTTATAAATTAAGCTGTGAGAACTACGTCTAATTGAAGATGATCATAACATCCAGAGATGGATCCATGATTCAAAGGAGAAGAGATTGAAAAAAAATCAAAGAGTGTAAAGTACGTACAGGACTACATATCTTTGAAAAAAAATAATAATAATTAAAAGCCAGGTCTCCTATTGCAACCAGCAATGTGTCAAATTCAAGGGGAAAAAACTCTTGACTCACTCGAAATATTTGTTTTTATTAAAATCATGATTGTATATAATTTTTATTTAAAATATCTGTGTGAATAATAATTAATCATATGATTTTTTTAAAAAAAAAATCAATATCTAGTGACTTGATTGATCTATGAAATCAAGTCAAAAATTATATTTTATAACAGTATAAATTAATTTAGAAATGTATCTCGAAGCAAGATTTAATGATCTTTTAATGCCTTAAAAAGTATATTTAATTTACTTTTAAAAGTGTTGTTGAAGAATTCTTTTAAAGCTTTTAAGCTTGATTTAACAAAGTTTTGTTTTTAAAAAATTTTAATGTATATATGAAAGAGACTTGAAAACTTTTAATGTATCTTTTTTATTTGAGGTGCTTATCATGAAGAAGATTTTGTATCTCCAATAATTTTTTTCTATAGTGAAACTCTCAGTGTATAAAGATTTGTAGGGATTTTCAAGTTTTTTTCAATGTCCCATGTTATTATTTTATTAGTTGATTTTTATTAATATAATATTATATTTATAATAAGACATCTTAAATATTTCATCATGCATGTCAATATTCCATTAATTATAAAATACGTGAAGATGAATTTATTTTTTATTTTATTTTATTTTATTCATGCAGATATAGAAAGAAAAATTGATACACGGGCGGAATTTGATGTGTAAATAATTTTTTGTACGCTCCTCCAAAATAAATTGTTTTAATGTCTCGGAAGATGTTGAGGGAGGGTGGTGCCGAAGCCGATGACGATGACAAGATAGTTTGACCAAAGCTGCTTTTTGAGAGTTCAACGGAAGCATTTACTGCTAATTCAAATGGCATTATTGATTATTGAGTTCAAGTGGCTTTGCTTGCTATTCCTATTCAATTGGCATCGTCGTCTGAGTTCAATCTTTTCCACTTTTGGCTGAAGCGTGCTCCGATGACGCCTTTAACAAGAATCTAGAAGCCAAATTTCCAAATGAAATTCAACCTGATTATGTCACTGATTACGGGGTAATTGTTTTTAGTTTCGTGAATGTATTTTTAAAATGATTTTTATTTGAAAATTTATTAAAATAATATTTTTTTTATTTTTTAAAATTTATTTTTAATATTAACAGTTCTGGAAAAAAATATCAATTTAAAATAAAAAATAGAAAAAATAATTTTTTTAAAATATTTTTGAAAGGTAAAAAACAGGAAAGCGTAGCTAATAATAGAGTATGGACAAGGACATGGAAAGCCTTGCTGTAGATTTGTTGTTTTATTTTAAGAATTTCGTAGCTTCTAGTACATGCTACTTTTCTGTTTCTTGACTTTCTACCATGTCTTCCCTTTTCCGGATAAAAACAAGCAAACTAATAATAGATGGCCCCACATGGCATCCAAACTTGGATCTGCGTTTTAATACACCCAGCTAAATCACTGTGTCGAATGTTTTTGTGAGAATTTTTGTTTTTTTAATGTTTTGGACATGTAATTATATAAAAATAAAATTTAAAAATAAATAAATATATTATTTTAATTAATTTTTAAATAAAAATAAATATTAAAAATAATCATTATTATATTATCATAATAATAATACAAGCAGCTAACCGTCACATTCAACGAATATGAGGAGACACACACATTCATGCATATACACATACATGAATATTAATGCATTCATTCATGTATGTGTACATGCACGAATGTGTGTGTCTCCTCGTATTCGTTGAATGTGACGATTAGCTGCTTGTATTATTATTATTATAGTATAATAGTATTTATTTTTAAAATTAATTTATATATATTATCATGGCATAAAAAAGATGTTGCAATCAATTAAAAAGTAGCCAGCAATATAAATTATTAAATAGGTCAGGAGCATTGTTTAGAAATATCGGTTTTTTTTAGAAGATTTCCTTTACTAACTAACTAACTTTCCTTTTCTTCTTTTTTTACTGGGAGTTTATTGATATTAAAAAAAAATAGAAAAAAACAAATACAAAAATAGTACGTTTTGTCAAGAGTTTTGAAATATCCTTACTGTCCTGTTCATGTGCTGACATAACTTACGCAATGCATGCTGATATATTTCTCGTCTTATAAAAGAAAAAACGAAACAAAAGAGTTGGAAATTCTTTCTCCTAGTCAGTATGAAAGTTTTAGTAAACGTTCCAAATCGCCATAAATTAGTGGGAATTTGTTTTTTTATTTGGAGAATTTTAAGCCTATTGCCTGATAATATCTCTTTAAATTTCTCCTTCCTTTAATAAAGCTTAATTTCACCATAAAGTCAACACTATGTAAGAAATGCAAGTGTTAATTCAAAATAGCTAATTTTGAGGGTTTAGATAACTAAACACTGGTTATTAATTAGATAATATTAGGAATATAGTTGAAAGTATGTTTTTTTAAAAAATAATTTTTTTTTAATATTTTAAAATTGATTTAATGTTTTATGTCAAAAATAAATTTTTTAAAATAAAAAATATTTTAAACTGTAAATATTTTATTTTTAAATACTGTTTAGCATTGATTATCGGGGCCATCCCATTGGCTTTTTAGTCAAACGTGACGCCTCAACTCCATGCTTCTCGTGACTCGTGTGCCTCTCAAATGCTCAACTGCTATATATCTCTTGAGCATGTTTGATTACTGTACCTATAGCCTGTAGCCTATATGAGTCTGACAGGTCAATCTCGCTAGTAGCTGAAGCATTGTTTTTTTAAGAGTTTATTCACGAGAAATATGGAATATTTACGACTCCTTAAAACATCATAACTAGTTATTTCCTCGATAGTAAAAGATCATTGAGTGGGCTTGGGTGCATTCCTCGTATCGCACTAGTGTATACAAAGTAATAATTTCCTTAGATGCTAATCTCAAAATTTAAATTTGGAATTTTAAAAAAAAAAAAATCTAATAATTTTCTAGATGCTAATCTCAAATACCACAAAAGGAGAGAGATTTTCTATTTATAATTAGATAAGATAAAAAGTCTGTTTAGAAGGATGGTTATGATTGTTTTTTAAAATAGTTTTTTTAAAAAAATATATTAAAATGATATTTTTTTATGTTTTAAAAATTATTTTTAATATCAGCGTATTAAAATGATATAAAAATATTTAAAAAATATATTAATTTAAAATAAAAATATTAAAAAAATACACTTTTAAAATATAAAAATAAACGGACAAAATAACCGATACTCGAACATGATGTCAGAATAGCAGCACAAGGAAGGTGGAGCAGAAACCTTAAGAGACTACCTTTTCCTCGGGAGCTCCCAAAGGCCAATCCGGCAAGCCACTCGAGTCAGTCAATTCCTTGTATCTCTGCTTCTACCAAATAAGACGATCATCTTCTTTCTTTGTCACTTCGGAGCCTTAGAAAGTCGTTCTACTCTTTTTTATAAATATATTAATTTCAATATAGATTATTTGTTTTAAAATCTATCTGGATAATTGAGTTTCCTTTTAAACCCACAAATTCTATCATAAATATTTACAGCAAAAAAAAAAAATCCTAAACAATTGAAGTGACAAGTAAATTATTATATTTTCCCTCTTAAAAGACCCCATTTTTGTTCTTTTAAACGTATCACTAGATTATCTATCATCATCAATATTGTCTTATTAATATCCCAAATTGATCAATGATTTTATATAAAATAATATTTTTTATAAGTTTTTTTTCAAATATATTTTTCAACATCAATTTTGAGACATCAACTTACAATTATTAAATGAAAATAAAAATAACTTGATAAAAAAAAGTACGTGAATGGAAAAAAAATTAAGATGGCTAAGTGGTCACAATCCAAACATTATTTTATAATTTATAAAACATTGATTAGATGGGATGCCAAAAAAACTAGTCAGAAGAGGATGCAGATTATGAAGAAAAAAAAACTCAATATAAAAAAAAGCTGCAATAGTTGTCTCTACTATTTTACAAAGTGAACAATAAATAATAAATTAATTAACTTTTCGTTGTTCATCTCATATAGTGAAGAGGTGAAGAGTAAATTAATTCATTTTCAATTGTTCATGTTAATAGTGGAGAGCATCTCTATTATTCATGGGTTTGACTAGATTGATTTATATGCATTGAAACAAAGTTTGACCCAGTAAATAAATAAAAATCCAACAAAGTTTTTTAAAATTGTGTTTTATTCGAAAAAATAATATTTAATATTATTCAATGGCATTGTATAATCACATTAGAAGAAAATCGCATGATGAAGTAGCATTTGCAGAATTTGATCGCATTCCCAATTTTATTCTTGATGATATCTTATTTGATATTGTTGCACGCTTAGAAAGTTAGAGAAAATTGTAGTCCTTATCGCATGAATTTCATATATGATGGAATTGCATATAGTTTAATGAAACAATAATAAAATACTTTATATGAAGTATTGTTTTTTTCATAATATAATAGAAGTAGTTAAATCTGTAATATTTCAATTAAAAACCACAAATATTAATAAATATCCTTTTAAATTATTTTATAACTTCAATTTGAAAAGCATTTTTAACCAAACATATTAAGCTATTTTTTTTCTAACCTTAATTTCAACCATAGTTGTAATCAAACATATATTTTACTAAACCAATCACAACTAAAATTTTTTTTATAAAATAATTTTTTCAAATCACAACCATAAAAATTACAATAATCCCAAAAACACGTATTTCCTGGCGCCATTAAAAAGTTATCACAGCTTTGTCCGCGTGAAGTTGATTCACTGTTTATATAAATTTTGGATTTAGAAGGCAGGCAAAACCCGTTCGTAAAGAGACTTAATAGCTCGATCATCAGCTAATTAAAAGCCCAAGAGAAACAAATCTACTGGGCCAGAACCCAAGAAGAAACCATGCATGTATTTGGAATTTAGAACGGTAGAGTGCCGAGAAGAACAGAAACTTGATACAGGTTGGAACCTTATCGGAAAAGGAAAGATGGGGAACTTGTCATCAAAATATAACAAGCAATGGATTGATACTTTTGTGATTTGAGGATCTGAAAGAAGGAGAATTGTCTGCAAATTACTTATGCTACTTCTCCTAACTATTTTAGAAGATTTTCCATTAAAATTGTGTTTAAGAATGTGGTTACAGTTATTTTTTAATTAAAAAAATATGTTAATAATATTTTTTATTTTTTAAAAGTTATTTTTTAAAAAAACCACATTAAAATAATTTAAAAACATCAAAAATATATTAATTAAAAATAAAAATTAATTAAAATTTTTTATAAATACTTTTAAAACATTCGCTTTAAACCAAAAATACAAGTCATTTTTTATTCTAATTTCATCCCAGAAAAAGAAGCTGTCCTTTTTTATTCACGTATCGTTGACTGAAGTTTTTGAGATCAAAGCATGAAGCTTCCGTTTCCTCTGTTTAATGTCCATAGACGGACGAGGAGGAGATACGATGCGTGTTTAATAAAAAAACAAACAAAAAAAGTCCTCGCAGGATGATGATCGATGAGCGCTGCTGTCTTTGGATTCGAATATATGCATGTTGGAGAAGAACACACGAGTCATGTGATGTCTGTCTGATTGCCTGTTTGCCTCGAGGTTGTTTAAATTACTATTTAACAAACCAGCTCAAGCAAGTGAACTAGCGCTCAGCAGCCATATGAATTTTTTATTGCATTTTTAGTCATTTTGACGGATTAAGGAGGCAGCGTTTAGTTACGGTGAGTATAGAAAAGAAAAATGACACAGTGAATATAAAAATATGCTTTATTAAATAGATAAAAATAAATATATTAGTAAAATAATTCTAGATTTTTTAAATTTCTAGATAGAACATGTCGCTATGAATAATATCTTTTTTATTTTTTTATTCATAAAATATATTTATAAAAACTCTTAATTTTAAGATTATCCAAATAAAACATGGATGAATAAAAAATATTATTATTGTAGTTTTAAAATTTAACTTGTGAGTTGATATGGGGTAACGTCATGGGTCATGAGGGTCGACGTAAAAAAAAAATGGATATTGTTATAATTTTAAAACCCAGCTAGATGAATAACCCAGGTCAACATAAGAATAAAAATAATTATTATTGTAGTTTTAAAATCCAAATCATGGCCGAATCAGGGCGAAACCCAGGTTACGAGTTAGGATGGTTAACTCGAGTTAACTTGAATCAATGTAAAAATAAGATGGTTATTATTATGATTTTAAAACCCGATTCGTGGGTCAACCCAAGTCAGTGCAATAATAAAAATAATTATCATTACTTTAAAACCTTACTTTAATTTTGATATGGGAAAAGGTTGAGGTCAAAAGTTGAAAGGGTTAATTCAAATTGATCTGAGTCAATATACAAATAAAAATAAATATTATTATAGTTTTAAAACCCGACTCAATAGTCAATCCAAGGAGAGACTCAAGTCACGGATCGGGAAAATCAACCTAAATTGACACAATTTTCTTTAAATAATCAAACCCCGACCTTGTTGCGACCATTTTTATTTTAAAAAATAATTAATGGATTTTAAATAGTATTTTATCTCAAGTAGATCATACCACAGGTCAATTTAAGTTTTTTTATCAATTTACATCGAGTTAATTTTTATTTTTATTTTTTCTTAAATTTAGATTGATTTAGACCTTATATTAATTACTTTCAGGTCAATAAGTTAGGCATGTCTTGATTTTATAATTAAACTTATTATAATATTATTATTTTCAACGTTTAGTAAAAACTAACGTAATATATATATATATATATATATATATATGTATGTATGTATGTATGTATGTATGTATATAATTATTTTAAAAAATATAAAAGTTTTACGGTAGCGCATGTCAAAAATAAAATATGTATATTTTTTTAATTTTTTATTGTCATATTTACTTAATCAAATATGTTACGGAAACAATTTATGTTCATATGAACTATTATTAAACATAATTATGTATTTTTTCTCTCTCTCATCTAAGCATATCTATATTCTTCTTCTTCTTCTTTTTCTTATCCCCGAGACAGTACAATCTAAAATATATACAGGGTGCATATACAGATAGGATAATTTTAAAAAAATTCATGATACATTATGTGAGGAATATGCGAAATTTTCAAGAATCTTACAAGTTACGCAAAAGATCGACTGGAAAAGTACAAAAAAATCAGTATAAAAAATGTAAAAATATATAAAAGTATATATAAAATTGATGTTATTATTTTTTTTATAACTAGACACAAATTTTAAATGACCAAAATTTAATCAATATATCTTGAAAAAATACTATAATAGTTATAAAAGGAACAATCATATATATATATTTTTCAAATTTAATCAGATCTACTCGCCTTTCTCTATCTTGTGATTTAAGAGAAAAACCAATTTTTTTTAATCTAAAAATAATGCTGTCATCTCTTGTTATAATATTTACATGAAATAATTTGCAGTGTTTATATTTTTCCTTCAATTAACCCTCACATAAAAACATGATCACATCATCGTTTCTTAAACAGGGCAGTTAATCTATTCATGAGGATAAATCTAGCTCTGAAATATTTTAAAAACCTTTTTTTTACAAAGGCAAGGCGACTGATAGCCATAGCCCCCACCCACCGTTTCTTAAACAGATTTTTATAATCGAGGTTTAATCATAGACATAGAGGTGCTTTCGTCCTTATCTCTGATGCAGAGTGTCAAGAATATACTCAATCTTCTACTTCTTCTTCTCTGCAATTCTTTATAGTCTCCTAATCTTACATGCTAGACTTCTCTCAATTGCCTCATCTGTAAGTGCTCCTTTTCCCTTAATTTTCTAGATTTCCCTTAATTAGCTGATCTGTAACTGTGGTTCATGGATATGTTTATTTCGTCAATTATCAAAAGCCCATGTTGGCACTTCACTGGTTTTGCATTTGGATTATGTTTTTCATGATTTCTGCTATCAATTATCGCGCGTAATCTGTTAGACAAATGCGCTGCATTTCCTTGAAATCTGCTGAGCGAATTGTTTTTGTTGTTAATTAGATTGTAATTATTGTATGAAATCCATGTTGTAATCTCCGCGAATCTGTTATATTTCCTGGTGATTGATTTAACCCATGTTGTAGAATTTCAAATTTCTCAAATATGTTCTTAAGGTTAATTATGTTTCGTTTGGAATGAATGTTTTGTAACAATTGTTTCGCTATTTATTGCAGGAAGGAAGTGTTTTGAGGAAAGATGTCTGGTTATATGGCTGCGTTATATGAAAACAAGATGATGTCAAGCGGCGAAAATCTGCTGACTGCCATAGTGCCTTTGATGAAACTTCTCTCCCTTATTGTTATAGGATTGGTTCTTGCACACCCAAAAGCCCAAATGATCCCAAGAGAAACATTTAGGCTCCTAAGCAAACTAGTTTTTGCTCTGTTCTTGCCCTGCCTGATTTTCACTGAGCTTGGTGAAAGCATAACGCTTCAGAACATTGCCCTTTGGTGGTTTATCCCTGTCAATGTGTTGGTTAGCACAGTCATTGGTTGCTTTCTCGGGGTGGCAGTGGTGCTTATATGTCGTCCGCCTCCACAGTTTAACAGATTCACCATTATCATGACTGCCTTTGGCAATACTGGAAATCTCCCTCTCGCAATTGTTGGATCTGTCTGTCACACTAAAAATAGCCCGTTTGGACCCCATTGCCACTCGAAGGGAGTGGCATATGTCTCTTTTGCCCAATGGGTTGCAGTGATTCTTGTTTACACCCTAGTTTATCACATGATGGAGCCTCCAATGCAGTACTATGAGATTGTCGCGGAAGGAACCGAGATTGAGGAACAACCAGTTAGTAATGTCAGTAGACCTCTCCTTGTAGAAGCTGAATGGCCAGGCATTGAGGAAAAAGAAACTGAACATTCAAAGACGCCTTTTATTGCTAGGGTCTTTAATAGTATCTCAAGTCTTTCACAAACTACTTTTCCAGACATTGACCTGGGTGAACGCAGCTTGAGCAGTCCCAGGTCCATTCAGTGTTTGGCTGAGCCAAGAGTAGTGAGAAGGATCAGAATTGTAGTTGAACAAACTCCCGTGCAGCACATACTTCAACCTCCAACAATTGCATCTCTACTTGCTATCATCATTGGAATGGTGCCTCAACTAAAAGCTTTTTTCTTTGGATATGATGCTCCTCTATCTTTTGTTACAGACAGTTTAGAAATTTTAGCTGGAGCTATGGTGCCTTCTGTGATGCTAATTCTTGGGGGTATGCTTGCGGAGGGGCCAAAAGAATCTGCTCTTGGTCTTCGAACTACAATTGGCATAACAGTTGCAAGGCTTTTGGTGCTTCCTCTGTTGGGAATTGGTGTCGTAGCATTGGCTGATAAACTGCATCTTCTTGTCCAGGGTGATGCAATGTACAGATTTGTGCTCTTATTACAGTACACAACACCAAGTGCCATTCTATTGGGAGCAATTGCCAGCCTGAGGGGTTATGCAGTTAAGGAGGCCTCTGCTCTTCTATTCTGGCAGCATGTCTTCGCCTTGTTCTCCCTTTCATTGTACATCATTATCTACTTCAAATTACTCACTTATATATGAGTTTGTGGTATCTTACAGCCTCGGAGTATTGTATTGTTTTCATCTAAGTTCTGTCAGATTGCTGCTGTCCATTTCATTGGAGTACTTTGCTTTTAATAAGATGGAATTCTGTTCATTTGCTTTCTTTACTTTGCTGGTTACTGGTGGTGGTAATGAAAGGTGCGTGCTTCCTCAAATTTGGTTTTGTTGAAAGATGAAATAAGGTTCTTATTCTGTAAAATATTTCTGAGAGCATATTTAGCAGGCAGGTCTGATGTAGACAGATACAGACAGCCATGTGTAATGACAAAATGCTGGATCGTATTCAGAAGTTTTTTCTATTTTCATTAGATATTAGAAAATTTTAGTCCCAATTTCCAACTAATACAAGTCAGAACTAGCGGTTTCACCTAGGCGGCCAGCATCCCGGTTCAAGTTGCCACGGGAATGGATACTGAAATTGAATTGGAGCACTGGACAAATGCTACGCTTTTTCATAGGATACATGGCTGGTGATTCCTTTATAATTTGTTATCCCATACATGATGAGCTTTTCACTTCTGTGATGATGTTTTGAGAAAAGAAAAGGGCTAACTGTCTCATTTCTCCATTTGCACTGGATACTTTTCAGGTTATATTGACATATACCGTTTGCATCATGCATCTGTCTTGCTATTCTAGAAGTCCCAAAGGGAATGGGATCCCACTGTACAGTGACAGAGGATTGCCCCCAGGGCGGGTTTAGGTGGTGACTCGATCAACTTGAGGTCCCAGGTTCGACTTCCATCATTGGTTTTTAAAAAGGTAGTCACGCGTCCCTTAAGCTTTGGAGTGGGAGTTCCTCCACACATAACAGACGTGCCGGATTTTCAATGGTTGTTTTTATATTTTAAAAGTATTTAAAAAAAAATTTTAATTTTTGTAATTTTTTTTATTTTAAAATAATATATTTTTAATGTTTTAAGATTATTTTGATATGTTAATATTAAAAATAATTTTGTTAAAATAAAAAAAATATTATTTTAATATATTTTTAAATAAAAAATACTCTAAAAACCAATAACAAAACAGTCACAATCACCCGCTATCGATTTATTTTTCTCTTCATGTAGTGTGGCGTTTTCTAGATATAAAAGATATATGGGAAAACAAAGGGCCTAAAGGCCCATGATGACATGCAAATATGGGTCTAGACCTTTTCTAGAAAGTGGGCTGCTATCTGGAGATAGATTGAAGTATTGCCCCATAGCCCAAATGATTTCCAAATCAACTCACCCTCTTCTGCGCAGCATGTCAGATCAAACTAAGTACTTGAACCTGGTGTGAAGAACCTTTCAAGCTTATGTGCCCTTGGAATAAAAAAACACTAACTGATCACGGGGTCTTTTTGTAATTTTAATTTTTGTTCTTGACATTCTCAAATAATCTAACCCTTAGGTTAAACGGTGTTTTACGTTATTTTGTTGATGTTTTTTTTATTTATTTATTAAAGAGCCGGGGTGGAGTTATTTAAATATTTTAATAAATAAAAACTATTTAAAAAAAAAAACAATACGGTAACACGTGCCCTCGACCACTTTTATCTTTTTAGAATGGCGTTTGCGGCTGATTCAGGAGGCCAAATCTGTCATTCTAAAATTACTTCAGTTCGTTTTAACGTGTTTTCCATGAAAAAATAATGTATGCATAGATGAATTTGCTGGTTTGTCATCGATAATTTTCTTTTCTTGTCTTTTATTTCCTCTTTCTTTCTTGATCTATGCACATGCCCTTTGAATTTTTAGATCAATTTTTTGTTTCATTGTTTTTTTTTTTTAATTTATTTAAGATTTCACAAATTACAAGTTTAATTACTTAAGATTTATTTGTTTTATTTAATATATATTTTTTAAATTAATGTTTTATTTTTAAAATATTTTAAATTATATTTTTTAATATCTTGAAAACAATTTACGAATACAAAGCCACTGATATATGCTTACCATGCTTAAAACTAGTATAAATAAAGAACATATACGTAACTTAATATAAGTGAATTTGAGTCCAGAGTTTCATCGTTACATATTAAAGGCTGTCTCTAAATATTTGTGCATTTATTGCAATTATATATATCGTGTTATTACTTTATAATTTTCCTGAGAAATCCTTCTATCATAATATTCCACTCCAATTAGCATAAATTATACAACTGAACAATGCATGAACATGTGATTTATTTAATTTTTTCTGTGTTTTCTTTTGTTATATATATGATGGACCTCAAGCCCAGATAGATAAAGAAACTGTCGGCAGACACGGAATTCTCCTATACCTCTTCGATATTTAACTAGCAGCTCCAAAATAAAACCACGAGCTTGATTGAATAATCTAAGCTACCCTCTGTCCTAACAAAACTTGTTTTACCAGGTAGTTTTTCAAGAGATGAAATGGAAGATAGACTAGTCTAGTTCAAAGACATATAAACTTATGAGTCATGTTGGATTCGTCTGGACAAATGCAGTTGATTTTCGATGAAATCCTATAGGAAAGGGACTTGTTAGGGATTGACTTTGAAGCTAAGAACATTATAATCACAGCTAAACATGTATTTATGAGGTATAAGAACATATTGAGTTGTTTAATCTGTTGTTCTTGTCACTGTTCTTTTCGTTTTTGCCATTGAAAGAATCATGTTCCAAAAAACACGTCACAGATTAATCGAGATCGTGTGATTGGTTCGTCTTTCATAATCGTCTTCTGAACGAAGACAGGGAAAAAAAAGTCCATTACTAACTAAAGTTCCATATTTTCAGTCCAACCAAATGGTTCAAGGCATCGGACCAAATCTCAGGCAAGATTGACCTTCGAATATGACCGGATTTGTGGACCCAGGCAGTATCCTTTCCGAATGAGATCAATAGCAGAAACAAAAACGTATTTTTCTTTTTAATATTCTCAAGAAATGACACGTCATTATAAAAAATAGACTAGCTCCACCTTTCTTTTTCTCCTTTGAGCCAAAAGAGAATGACAAAAGCAGCAGCTTTGTAATAATAAAAACGATTGTGGTTTTGACATAACCCATGAGAAGAGGTAATATTCGATACTCTAATAAAAGGAAGGAAATCGTGGTTGGCATACAATAATATATGCGGAGAATCGTAAAAGAGCAAGGCCCATGCCTTGTTTGCCACTTTTGTCTTCGAATAAGTAGAGTTTTATTGATTCTTAATTCTTTTCCCCCAGGTCTAATTTTATTTTAATAGTGTAATTGTAGTTATTTTTTAAATGATTTGTTATATTAAAAAACACGTTAATGATATTTTTTTATTTTAAAAAAATTATTTTTGATATGAATACATTAAAATAATTAGAAAACACTAAAAACATATTAATTTAAAGTAAATAAAAAATAAAAAATTTATTTTTTTTCAAAAATATTTTTGAAGCATAGAAACAAACAAGCAGATTATTAAGAAAAAAATTAAATATAATATTTAAAAAATATTAAATTTTATGTTTAATATTTTTTAATAATTTTAATGTATTGATATTAAAAAATATATTTTTATATATCTTTAAATAAAAAAAAGACTTGAAAAAAAACTGAAGACGGTAAAAAAAAAAAAAGTATTATCGAGGAGAGTGATTCCTCACAAATCTTGTCGGTTTTTGAGGAAACACGTGTCACGAAAACACATTCAGTACAAGCAAATCTTGTCGGTTCTGGCCGCCGGGTGAAAACCATGTCTTCCCGGGAAGAGTGGTTCCTCACTGGTGAACAGGATGACCCAACCAGCCATTCATTGGATTCTTATACTAAACTTATATTGTACATTGGCTATTTATGCCATCGATTACGGCATGTTGAAAGACATGTATTCTCGAGAAGAGTGATTTCTCATGACCGCAGTATCGTGTGCTGGATTAATTTTTTTAATATAAAAAATATTTAAATAATAATAACTCGACTCTATTTGAGTTAATTTAACTAATAGATAACTTGGTATATAAGATTAAAATAATTTCACGTAAAAAAACTTAAAAAAATCATAAAATTCAAGATTCAATAATTTAATGTTAAATAATAAAATTTAAAAAAAAAATCAAAAAAAAATTGCAAATTCATTTGGCTAACTTGTGATTCGTGTTATAAAATCTATATAAAATTAAACTATTTAAAAATAACCTAGAAAAAGAACTAAACTTGTATCAATAAAAAAAAGGTTGCAAAAAACTCTGGGTAGATCTGAGTTAGCTTTATAAAATCATAGCACATTATAGCCTCACTTTAAAAAAAAAAAAAAAAATCACAAAGCTTAAGACACGATAACCTAATATCAAATGATAAAATTGAAGATAAAAACTCAAGTAACCCGGGTTAACTTGATCAACTCATGACCTACGACGTGGGATAGAGATATGAAACTGTGATAACTCTATGGCAAGAAATAATGAAACAAATAATGAATCTCAAAATCCAATATTCATTAATGAAATAAAAAAAAAACTTAGAAAAAAACCCAATAATAAATCAAGATAATCTCTGAACTCAGTAATTCGAGTTACGAGACCAATTTTGATATGAAAGTTAAATGAAAAAAAATAATTAGAACTAAATTAGAAGATAGAATAAATCATGAAACGGATAAAAATAGCAATATTAAAAATAAATATCAAAATAAAATATCAAAGGGTAAAATTAAATAAAAAACCAAATCAGGAAAATAATTAAAAAAATAATGACCAAATTGGAATAAAATAAAATAAAATATCCAAGGACAAAATAAAAAAAATCTTCAAAAAATATTTCAAACAAAACAATAACAATAAAAAGAACAAAGACTAAAGTTGAAGTAAACAACAATTGAATGGCATATTTAATTTTTGAAAGGGTTGAAGAGAAAATTAAGGCATGAAGAGAGAAAAAAAATAGAAAAAATAAAAACATTCATGGGAGATTAATTACACTCTCGTTGTTGACACATGCCATACCACTATGCGAAGGTCAACACATTTTTTTTCAATGTTGTCGTGGATGATGAGGATTGAATATTTAGATCTAAATAGTTGGTGCATGCTATGCACTTGCCATCAATCTAATTTTCCCTTATTAAATATACAATACCAAAAAAATTATATGGAAAAAACCCAATTAACCCTAAATATCAATTTATTTTTTTTATAAATGTAATGGTATCGTAATCATTTTGCCGTGCATTTTAAGCTTAGAAATACAAAAAATCCCTTGCACCCACCTCTTAAAAAAATAAAATTTCAAGGATATATAAATTATTACACTGTTTATTTAAAATGTAATTGAACTTATTCAACCCCGGCTGAAATGATAATGATAAATAAATTTTATTGAAAATATATTTATACCCTAATACCATGTTATTTGAGTTTTTTAACTGCTCTCATCCATTGTAAACTATGTATTAGTGCGTAGTAAATAATTGAGGCATGTTAGTTTATTTTTTAATCGACAATCAATTATACATTTATATATATATATATATATATATTGATCATAAAATTTGATTATAACTTAGATATTTAACTAATTAATTATTGCATAATGAAAAATAATTAAATACATAATCTCTCGAGGAGCGCCAAGTATCCTCATTTGAAAAATGTTTTCTTATTTCATTGAAATTTGACAGACACAGGTTTTTTTTTAAAAGAAAAAACCCTTCAAACACGCATTACATCATAGGTGGCAGGGGGAGGGCGGGACACGCAATAAGTAGGGGTGGGGTTGGACTGCAAATATGGCAAGTATTGAAGGAAGGAAGTAAAATAAAGAAGAATCTGCTCTTTTACTTCTCCGCGCAATCAAAGCAATTTCCATGCCACTAAAAAACCCTAATTCTAATTCTAATTCTAAACAAACCCTTCCTTTTCCTCCTCCATCCAGGAAAAGGATAGGGATAGGACCACCACCACCACCACCACCATTCTTTCTTCCCTCTATAAAAATCCACCACAAGCCAACCCTTCTTTTCCACAAATACATACACCAATCTCCAAGCCCATCCTATCTCTCCCTCATCCACATATAACTCAACTTCTCCTCTCCTCACCTCCTTCAACAATGATCCTATAATCCCCTTTCCTTACCATCTCTTTTTTCCTTCTGGCATAAACAATTTTTATTTTTTATTTTTCTATCTAAATGGCTATCTCTTGTCCATCTATTTTTGGATCAGAAATGCTACCCATTGAGTCAGGAGACATGTCTCCTCCTCCTTCCCCATTAATCCTAACCCAAGACGAGCTCAAAAAAATCGCCGCCTACAAAGCCGTTGAGTTTGTCCAATCCGGTATGGTCCTCGGCCTAGGCACCGGCTCCACTGCCAAACACGCCGTCGACCGTATCGCCGATCTCTTACACCAAGGCAAATTGATGAACATTATAGGCATACCCACCTCTAAAAAAACCCACCAGCAAGCCGTGTCCCTTGGCATCCCTTTATCCGATCTCGATTCGCATCCCATCGTTGATCTTGCAATCGACGGTGCTGACGAGGTGGACTCAAATCTCAATTTGGTTAAGGGGCGTGGTGGGTCTTTGCTCAGAGAGAAAATGATCGAGAGTGCTTGCAAGAAGTTTATTGTTATTGTTGACGAGTCTAAATTGGTGCCTCATGTCGGTGCTAGTGGTGCCATGCCTGTTGAAGTTGTGCCATTTTGTTGGAAATTTACTCAAGATAGGCTACAAGGTTTGTTTGATTACGCGGGGTGTGTTGCGAAATTGAGGTCTAATAATGGGGGTGAAGATGGTGAGATTTTTGTTACTGATAATGGGAACTATATCGTGGATTTGTTTTTCAAGAAGGATGTCGGGGATTTAAAGATTGCTAGTGATGCTATTCTGAGGCTAGCTGGGGTTGTGGAGCATGGAATGTTTCTTGATATGGCAACTACTGTTATAGTTGCAGGCGAGCTTGGAATCACTATCAAGAATAAGTAGATTGAGATTTAAAAGATGGGTGTTTCACAAATTTGAAATTTTTAATGGGATACTAATCAAGTTGGAAAATTTGACTGCTTTGTTATTGTAACAGTATTGATAGAAATGGTGCTTTGGGGGGAGGTTGAGGGATCCCTCCGTAATTTTGTCAGAATTTTATTAGGAGAGATGGTTTAGGCTTTAGGGTTTTAGGATTACTTTAGCAGTTGAATAATCTAAGCTTATTGAACGTCAGCTGTCATCTCATGTTCTTTTCAATATAAAATTGGCCCTCCTTTCCTGCTGATTGTTTTAGTTTCATATTCTATGTATTTGATATGTTTTAATTGACTGGATTAGAGTCATTAGGCTTCTTGTTAAAACAAAGGGATCCTGCTCTGTGCTGTTGAATATGCATAACTGTTGCTCTGTGATTGCAACTTGGCAACATTATGCAATACAGGTTGTCTAGTCTGTGTCGTTACTGTAGTGATTGAAGGGGCAAAACATGTTTTTTCATTCAGCAAGCATTTGTTTGGCTAATTCTTGTCAAGCCCCGCATGGGTTGAAGGATGACGAGTATATACTTCTGCTGTCGGAGTGCAGTGCTTTTTGTGTGTTTTTCTTTTTCTAGTTAATGGTTGCGCTGAGCTGTTTGAAAGAGCTATTTTAGTGCCTGTCTTGAGAGGCAGAAGCCCATTATTTAAGGTTGCAAGCTGTTCACTCTCGTTAGCTAGTTTGTTACATGGATTTCATGCATGTTACGATGTTACTCGAACCGATATAAGCTCACATCCTTGTTCCTCCATAGTTGAATCTGCTGACCGTTTTCTTTTTATTTCTGTTATGAATATAATCGGCTGTTTTAGTAAACATGGTAAATTCGGGTAAGGTTCGCTGACCCTGTTCCTGGCCTCATAAATCCTGTCTATAAGTTAACCAACTTCTTGTTATATTTCTTTAGAAGTGCTGGTTATCACTTTGTAAGTTGTGGACTTGAAGGAATTTGGTATTTTGGTCTGGTTCTCACGGAAGAATGATTTTGGTTATGGAGTTATGTTCATGGTCGCTACTTTATGCAATCGCTCTGATACATTGCTACTTGATGGGGTTACACTATGCCGTTGAGGATCATCAGTGTGTCAATAATTTCTAGCAAGATACGCATCCTACTTGAGATGCTTATTGGATTGGCGGTGTTCATAGAGAAACATCATGAACTCTGCTAGTTGAACTATATCTCATGTTCTGCTAGTGTTTGTTAATGTCATTCTAAAAAGGAGTTGCAAGGCCGATGCTTATTAATTAAAGAGCAGTTTGTCCCACAGGCATACAAAATAATGGCGAGGGTGGGTTAATTAAAACATAACATCAGTATATTGAGTTCTAGACTTGAAATCCAAAAGTAAAAGATTTCTGAATGGAAACACATGTTGGGTTGGTTTGTTGAGACTAATTGGCTATCAGAAGGGGCTATTTTGGAGACTCATTGGCTAACAGGTGCAATTTGAATTGCTTTCCTTCCCAACTTTATAGCTCAAGGGACTCAAACTTTCTGCAGACCATGCACTAGGCTAAACAGACAATTTTGGTGGGGAAAAGAGCCCGGGCCTTATCGATTTTTTTCTGATTTATTCCAGAACTACCAGGTATGTATGGACCTCAAATTGTGTATTAGATATGAAAAGTGAGGATAGTGCTTCAGTTCATCGTCCCTGCTTGCTAATACAAAACTGGAGATACATTTTGCCTATATTGTGTTTTTTGGCATATTGGATGATCAACGGTGATTCTCTGGTTGGTGACGGAGCTCGTATGAACATACCTGCGCTCCTGATAGTATGGATGTGGATGCTCTTGCACTCCAATTTCTGCCACCCTGAAAGATTACTGCGAGTATGCCATTGTTTATTTGATGAAAAGTAATTTTTAAAAATTTTTTTAAATTTTTTTTCTATGTATTTGTTATTAGAAAAATTGATTAATAAAACATACTTTTTTAGTTAAAAAAAAATTCAACTTGGTTTCCAGGAAAGTGTTTTACTTTTATTTTGGGTGGAAAACACTTTCCAAAAGTTGTAAAAAATTTAGAAATATATTTTAACTGATAATTATATCAAAATTAGTTTTTAAATTTTTAATTGCTATATATTTTGTTTTGATTTTTTTTTTCAATTTCATCCCTTAAAATTTTATTTTATATTAATTTAATTTGGTCCTTATTTTTATGATTGTTATTTGCTTTAATCTTATTATTTTTTTAATTAAAATTTTTTATCTATCAAATTTGGTTTTTATTCTTTTAAATGTTATTTATTTTATTTGAAATAATTTATGAAATTATAATTATAGTTATTTTAATTTCATCACCTTTCAATATTTTTATTTGTTAGATTTGATCTCTATTATTTTGATTATTATTTATTTTATTTGAGATAATTTATAAAATTATATTTTTTTTCAATTTCATTCTCATTCAACTTTTTAATTTGTAAGATTTATTCTTTATTATTTTAATAAAATTGAAAAAAAAAATTAATAAATTATTTTGCAGTTTATTTTTCATGATATAACCAAACACTAAAAAGTATTTTCCAACTTATTTTTTATGATATTAACAACAATAAAAAAATAATTTATTTTTTAAAAATTTATTTTTCAAAAAAATCACTTAAAATAAAAATACTTTTCAGGAACAAATAGATATAAGAGTATATATATACTCTATATCTACTTATTTGCTGAAAAGTATATAAACACACATATATTGGATTCCATCACTTTGAAAGGTCCTATATATATATATATATATATATATATATTATATATATATATATATATATAGACACACACATATATTGGATTCCATCACTTTGAAAGGTCCTCGAGCTTAGTCACTGTACTGTAGTTACGTTCAAGGGCCCACTAACACAAAAACTTCCACAAGAGAGTGGATATGACCTTATGGAGTAACTGGGCCTGGGTTCATAAAGTCAATGGCCATTCTGTTTCCAAGTCATATACAGGCCTCTTTGAGGGTCCAGACATAGTGGTTTCATGACCATGTCTACAGTCTACGTACCAATGGTGGTGGGTAGGCAGGCGGGGGGAAAGGGATTTACTAATTATTAGGATCTGATGCGTTTATGAGCCTAAAGTCCTTGAAGCAAATTTCTACTAACAATCACTGAACTCGCTTCCTTTGTGCGTAAGAAAAGAGAAAGGGCCACCTTCCAATTATCAGATGCTTTTAATTTTACTGTGCATCTGTTGAAAAAGACACAGATATTTGAGCCAAAAGCAAATCTTGATAATGACATTGATGGAATGATAAAGTTTAGTGTGGAGTTTGATAAAGGTAGGGAAATGCTTTTTATCTCTCCTTTTCTTTTCAACTTCTCTCAATTTTTGCAGAAAAGATAATATATAAAGGAACTTCGCAGATAGTAAGACTCTTATTGGTCCTTTGTGACACGAAAGAAATGAAGGAAGCAGCCTCGAAGACAGTATTTTGGGCACGAGAAAGAGCAAAAATGTGTGCTTAAGGATGCATGTAGAAGATTCATTATCACACCAGGTCCATGCATGCCCGATGTGTATATGCATGTTTGATTAATGGGAATCATTGAAGGTAAAGAAAAGCATAGGCATTAAGGACCCTTGGAAGTCTTGAACTGTTAATAAACACCTTAAATGTGAATTCAGGAATGCAGCCCACTTGCTGCACAGGCAAAAGGAGATGATTTCATCCTTCATTATTTATCATCGATCGTTCCATCCTTGCATTGACTTTAGGACAGCCTCATCTCTTGGTAATAATACAACATGGATTATTTAATTTTGGAGTTGAGGTTGGAAATTGAACCTCCATGCATATATGATCTGTAATTAAGTTGCAGTCAAAATCCATATCCAGACCTTCAAATCTTATTATCACTCGGTGCTGTGTTGACGGGTTCGTAACTCAGTACTTCCGTTAAACAAGAGAGAAGTAAGAAAAGGGCGTTGCAAATGGTAAGAAAAAAAAGGAGGAAGAGGGGTTTCCTCGACCATGCAATCCTTAGTGGACCCAAAGTTAAAATGGAAAATAAGCACCATTATTCGGCGGAAAGTAATATTTAGGTCATGCAAGCTTTGCAAGACGACGTGCATTCTCACACACAACTTGCCTCTCTTGCTCCTTTTTCATGGAGCACCAAAGGGCAAAGGCCCTCTGTTAGGTTTGCAAATTGCAATGCCCCGTAGACATGCACCTTTATACGTTGCGTGGTTTGGTTTAGTATATATATATATATATATATATATATATATATATATATAATGTTATGCTGTCTAAACCAAACCACGCAACGTGTGTGTGTATATATATATATATATAAAAGTCAAAGATTCTCCCTATACTTTAGCTTCTATTAGGCCATGTCGGTAAACGTTAATTTCCTTTGACAGCAACAAGAGGCTCCAAATAAAGAACAGTGACTGAACAGACATAATCCTACCCCTACATACTAGCTAGTTCATTTCCTTAATTTATTTTGACGAAGAAGATTTGGACACACGAACCGGTGGTTAACTGTTTTGCAGTTTTGCTACACGTGTCTGTGTCTGCTAACTTGTCATCAACACTCTCAGCACCCAGTCACATGTCCATGGCTCCAGAAGAGACCCAGATTCAGACGAGGCAGAGATGATGACAAAAGATCCGGCACAGCTCAGCCTCTCAGGCTGGGGACGTGGACGTATAAATTGGATGGCCTCCCTCGAGGGGCGGAGATAAGGGGAGGCTGGTAGGGGTCGGGGTCCCTGTAAAGAAAAAAAAAATTTAGTCTCCTTTGAGTTTATTCTTAGTATTTTTATAAAACATCATACAAATTACTGTATTTTTACCCTTTTAATTTTATTTTTTAGTTCCGCCCCTGCCTCCTTCTAGACCACCGTGTGTATTAATGTCAATTATTCACGCTGCTACGAAGTGCCCACGAAATGATCTCACCTCCTAGCCAAGGACGTGGTGATTGATTGGTATGGAATTACTACAGTTCATATAATAAATATAGTAGGAGATTATGGTAACAAATTAAACTAAATTGATCTTTTAATCTCTTCTGGCTAGTTCGTATCTTTTAATGATCTTATTTGATTATTGATTAGTTCTATTATTTCGTTTTTTTTTTTTACATTATATTCTCTAATAAAAACCAAACTAATTTTCTTCACTGTATCTAGGATCAAACAAAGATACGCAAATTACTTTATTTCGTACCATTATATAAACTATATCATGGATATTTAGGCGGTTTTAGAATAATCTGAAGAGCGATAATGAAGACAAAAAATAACTCTTTTCAATATAGACGGAAAACTATTTTTAGATGCCTTTTCTCTTATTATATGTTTAATTCACTCTGAGCGAAGTTAGGATTTTAAGAATAGGAGGCCAGCTATGAAAATACTAGTTTAAAGTCGCAGATAGAACAATAAATAAAAGCGTCTTTGTCAACAAAATGAACATTTCACAAGAAATTTGAACCCGCCGTCCATTTTTTGCGTCTTTTCCATGTTGACCCACCTTTCAATCTTGTTTTTTTTGTTAATAAATTTGAAATTTAAATCAATTGTCTTTTAATTTCACCCTAAAAAAATACAATAACCAAAAATAAAAAAATTATATTCAAAAATAAAAAAATTGAATAGTAAATTCACAATGCTAAGTTTGAAAGCATAGTTGAAATTTTGTTTGTAAAAAAATTGATTTTTTTCTCAAAATTATTTTTTTATATTTTTTATTGTTTTGATATGCTGATGTCAAAAATAATAATAAACATATTATTTTAATATAAATAAAAATTCATTTTAAAATTAACTCGTTAACAATGAAGATGCTTGAACAAGTATAATATAACTTAAAATGAGAAGACACCAATCATGATTTGACATTAAATGTGTTCGGAATTCTGATTTAAGTTGCATTTTAAAAATATGTTTTGTTTAAAAATATATAATATTTTTTAGATTTTTTTTTTAATTTTTGACACTAACTCGTTTAAATTATTGATAAACACTAAAGAAATGTGTTTGTGATTCTGGTTTAAGTTGCATTTTTAATATAAAAAATAATTTTAAAACTTATCTAAACATATTTTTTTTTATTATAAAAGTACTTTATAGGAATACATTTTTTTTTTGCTATTTTTTTTAGTAAGCGATGTTTGTTTTTTGAGTGGTTATGTGCTCATGAGAAAAACTGAATTTTTTTTATTTAAATTAATTTTATTATTATTTTGATGTGTTAATAATAAAAATAATTTTAAAAATATAAAAGATATTTTAATATATTTAAAAATAAAGAACCTTTTAGAAAACAATTAATTCTAAAAATCACTCAGCCGAAAGATAGGATCACATCAAAATGACGTTCCGTGCTAGTTTTGCTCTCTTCACCTCATCTGATAATGCAATATTGTCGCCGTGCCACGCCAGAAGTCATATATCTCTCTATCGTTATTTTGGTTTATTTCTTACCGCCATTCAAGACCAGGACGAGCAATTGCCGGCCATCCCTTCCGATGTGGACCTTGAACCACCCATTTAAAACGGCCGTGCAAAGCGAAAGCCAGTCCCGACACCGGTGACTGCGTACGTCGGGATCTGTATTTGCCCTTTAATAATATACTAACCAATAATGTTCTTGATTATAAGCTATGAAAATCTACATGGTCACGGAACAGGATATTGGGACCATGTAGTATTTCCATCTGAAGATAGGAATAACTTGGAAAGGCATTCTTTAATAAGGTAAATCTAGTCCCTTATTTTTAAATGCAATTATAAATTAGTCCTCGAGTCTTGTACGTGACAATGCTCTCCTTGCCCCGTAATTTCAAAGAATATCTCTTACACGGGATGAGAAAAAAAAAAAAAATCTGCACGTACGAAAAGTATGGATATCAGCACATCAAAACGATCCAGAAAGAAACCACCAATTTTGAAATTAAAATGCACAGATTGAATAACCGCGTAATCAGGTGGCGGTGATGCGCAAAAGGGGCGCTCCTTTTCATGCAATGTGATTGATTGCAGAGGAATTGCTGGCCCCACAAATCCGCGCGTAGATATTAGACTCTGGGGTTTAGATGGGCCCAGCGTGTCTCTTGCCACGCGTCGCTTCAAGTCCCAAAACTGAGATTTCACTTCTCAGACAAGAAGGAAAAATGAAAAAACAAAGAGAGAGAGGGCAAAGATATAATAATATGCTTTTCCAAATACATACATCACATATAATTAATTACACGTGACAAAACATAGGCCATGTGATTTGATGGGATCTGCAATTAGATCCCATCAAAACAAAGGTTCTGTACGGGCCCCATCTCCCAACGAAGTGGTTGGTTTTTAGTCTTAACAAAATGGAGAGCAACATGATGCTACGCTACACCTAACCCACTCAATCAAATCTCCATGACAACTCAACGTTGTTATTAATTATTAACCGAAAGAAAAGGACCATCTTAAGCAAATACACACTGGATTTTACATGCCTAAACCATTAAAGAAAAACACACATCCTTTTATAAATAACTAGCTACATGACCCGCGATATCGCGGGTTTTTTTTATATAAAAAAAATTAAAATTTAAAAATTTTAAGTAAAAATAATATTTTATAATAATAATAACATTAAACTTACATTATTCAAGTTTGAGTGAGCATCGCTGCAACACCAGATCCAAGAATATTGGATGTGGGTCTAGCTATAAGATCGTGTCATAAAAATGTAATAATTAAAAAATTAATTAAAAAAAAAAAAAACCAACAAGAAGAAAAAAAACTAATGAAAAAAAAAAATTGAATTAATTGGGTTAACCCTTCAAATCAGGTTAACTTGTAAAACCTAGGATTCACGTCATGAAAATTTGATACCTAAATATAAAAAAAAATTGACAGGTTTACCTAAAATTAACTGAGTTAACCCATCAAACCAACTTAACTCGTCAAGCTCAGGATACGTATCATGAAAGTCTGATAATTACATAAAAAGAAATTTAACATTAACAAACTAAACTAAACAAAAAAAAATTAATTAAAAAGAAAAAAAATCGACGTTAACTCTTTAAACTAGATTAATCCATCAAACCCAGGATCCATATCATAAAAATATGATAACTAAATAAAAAAAATTCACATTAACAAACTAAATCAAATAAAAAAAATTCATAAAAAAATAAAATAAAAACGAAAAAAAAGAGAGACAATTCTATAATATAATATAATATAAATAATAATAATAATATACTCAATGCAGGTCGGCATGGATAAAAGGAAAGCTATCTCTCCTTAGTGTTTTACTATCAAATCTTGCAGCAAAGAGAATATTATATTAATAAGTGAAAGGCGTGGGGAAGACGCCTTTTAGAATATTACTTAATAATTATTTTGTTAAGATATATGATTTTGTTTTTGTATTTTAAAAATATATTTTTTAAAAAATTAATTATTTTATTTTAAATTAATATATTTTTTATATTTTTAGATATTTTGATATGCTAATATTAAAAATAATTTTTAAAAAATAAAAAAAATTATTTTAATATATTTTTAAATAAAAAATACTTTAAAAAATAATGATTATACTTTCAAATATATGCTCTGTAAACACTATTTTTTCTTTTAAAAAAAAATTGGATGCTGCAGCAAGGATGTATCTGTCATTAAAAATTATCTGAGGAGGTGAGTCAAGGATGGAAAAACTCCAAAAAGTAATATTATAAAAATGGGGAAACAAAACCAGAAAGAGCAAAAATAAGCAACTGATACTAAATCATGGAAGGTAGTTTAATAAATAACTTAATGTGCATAATAAAAAAAGAAGCAGCAGTGTGCTTTTAGTTAATGCACTAAGCAAGCTTAGGTAAGCTTTATAATGGTGGGGTTGAGAAGGACGACCCTGTTAAGTTATCAATCACACCCGCCTTCTCAGTTCCCTCTACCCATGTGAGGATCAGCTTTTTTTAGCTGCAAACCAGGAACATCTTTTTACTCTCCCGCCCCCCCCCTCTTTTTTTTTGCCCCTCTTATGAATGATAAGTCACATACTACAATAAACACGCCACTCTCTTTTTTGTTGTCTCTATTTGCTTGGGTTCTTTTCTCGAGTTCTCTGGACTTGGAGAGTGAGAGAGAGGCCAAGACATTTGGGAATGGGTTTTCTTGATTTCTTTTGGTGTTAGAGAGAGTTTGGTTTCGCTGCAAAGCATGAAGATGTTCCTGGTTCTAAGATTTGGTATCTTGTTTCTTGTTGTTTCTTTGAGCTGCTCTGTTTTAGCTCTGCCTGGAAATGGGCCTGCTAAAGATCCTCTCAAGTATATCTTAGGTATGTTTTCAGTAATGTGCAATCTGGTGTCTTGGTTCATTTGGGAAATTAACGATGTTGCTGTCTTTTCTCCACATTTGTTATCTGGGTTTTGTTGATTTTCAATAATGTGTACGATCCTGTTACTCTAAAACAAAGTTGTTATTTGCATATCAGATATGCACATTTTCGGCTGAAATTTGAGCTTGCCAGTAAGTACTGAGCTTTCTGTGGAAGGCGTGCACTCTTTTCTAAAGATGCCGAATTTTCTTTGCAGCCAAATGGTGTATTAATGATTTTGTTTTACTAATTTAATAGCCCTCTTTGCTATTTACTTATAAGGAAAGGGACGAGATTTTACTTGTGCAAATGACCGTGAGCATGTGCAATAGACTAGATTAAGCATTTTGGCATGAATTATCATGTAATAGGTTTTTTTTCCCCGGCTATGCTGTCGTGCTTGCAGGGCAGGATAATTTAGGGCCATTAAGAAATGGAATCTCGGAGAATGCTGCACAAGCACCTGGGCCTTCTGATTACGGGTCTAATAACACACTTGTGTTGGCGGCGAAGAGGACAGATCGACCGGACATTCTTCACGGATTTAAACATTATCGAGGAGGTTGGAACATCACCGATCCCCATTACTGGGCTGTAAGTCTTGTTTCTGTTCTATTTTACGTTATATCAATGTTGCAGTTGACATTCAACTACGATAAGATCGATCACGTCACCCTTTGAGATCGTGGTTAAAAGAAAATGAGTACCATGAGAATTAACGAAAAGGTTTTTTCCTTGATCTGTTAATTGGCATGTTAGAATTGCCGTTGTGTTCTGAATCGGAAAGCATCAGTATATTATTTAGATCCATGGGAAGAAAATCTTCAAACTTTTTTTCACCTATTGTTTATCAACAGTGTCGAATTAACTTGGCAATGTCGGTTCTACAACTTTCTAAGAGGGAATGGTTAAAATTTAGCCGTGGAACAAGGCTATTAGCCTGTTAGTGCTTGTCTTTGTCTTCAGTACAGCTCTTGTGGGAGGCAAGCTGTGTTATTTGCTCATATACAAGTAACTGTGACAATTAGAATTGTTGAATGCAAATTATCAGCGTGCTTGTGTGCTTTCCCTTAAGTCCTAATGTCTTTGTTTACTAGTGCTAGTATCGCACCTTTTCTTGACTATTTTCATCTCTTAATGTCCATATTTATGTGCTGTACTTACATTTGGAAAAGTTCATCTTTATTCTTCATGTTCTCGGTTCTGACCCAACTATCTGCAGTCTGTTGGCTTCACAGGTGCTGCTGGTTTTATTCTGGCTTTCCTGTGGTTTTTTTTTGTTTGGCTTTGCCCTTGTAGCACATCATTGCTTCAAATGGAGAATTAACATTAAAGACAAAGGATCAAGCCGATCTCAAAGGATTTCTCTTATAATGCTTATACTGTTCACTTGTGCTGCAGCGTAATAATCTTAACTGCCAACTTACCTCTACCGTTATTGCCTTTCTTCAATTTTTTCTGGCCTTTTGTTTGTTATATTACCACTTGATGGTTTTTATGTTTGCTTTATTGCATATAAAAAAGTATGGAGAAGTATATTGTATGCTTATTTTTGTCATGGTTTGTCAATATTATACTTGAAAAATTATGATACTATGTTGATATAGAATCACATTTGATGTGAATTAATTGGCTCGTTATGGGAGAGAGAAATGTCAAATTTCCACTATCTGACACTTTACCATCATTATTTGAAGTTCCTAATCCATCATTAAAATGAATCCATTTTATCTGTGAAGTTTAATGTACAGACTCAAGTGTTTCTGAAACTTGGGTGGTTAATTGTCTGTTCTAAACTGTAGTTTCTAGAGTTCGTAATTGTTTTTGGCAATTGCATAAATGATTAGAGTTGAACCATATTTCAAGCAGATATGTGTGTGTGTGTGTGTGTGTGTATCTGTAATACTCTATTTCTAAAATATCTATCATGTCATTCGTGACTGATTTTCCATGTCTTAAAGTAAATTAGGTCTCTCCTATTTCTGAACCAATGCATTGACCTTTTCTTTATGGCTCTTCCTGATGCCTTATTTTGATGTTTTCCAGGATTGGATGTATCCTTCTCTGTGTTGGGCAGGATGACTTTCACGGTGAAGCTATGAATACTCTGAAATATGTTGTAAACCAGTCAGACTACACTGTGCAAACCCTGAAAAATGTTACAGAGTATCTATCCCTTGCGAAGACCATCAATATAGCCCAGCTTGTTCTTCCTTCTAACGTCATGGATGATATTGACAAGTTGAATGTGGATCTCAATGCTGCTGCTGATACACTGACAGAGAAGACTAGTGAAAATGCTGGAAAAATAGTGAAAGTATTCAATGCTGTGTATGTATCTGAATCCTTGGTAAATTACCAACCAGGTATTTTATTAATATTCATGATGTTAATGGCTGGTTCTGAATTTATTGTTGCAGGCGGTCAGCATTGATTACTGTGGCTGCAGTGATGCTTGTCCTGGCTCTGCTTGGTTTTTGTAAGTATTTCCAACGGAGCCTTGCTGGCTGACAACTCATTTTACTTCTCATCTGTTCAGTTCTTTCCTGCTTGTAACTGATGGACGTGTTTTTATTTCAGTGCTGTCTATCCTTGGACATCAACATGCAATTCATATGTAAGTTACTGTCTTTGTTGGTTACATAATGTATTCTAGCAATAATATTAACATCCACTCGCTGGATGCTTTTCTTTTCTGTATCTGATCACAAACATATTGTTGCAGATTTGTAGTGAGTGGGTGGTTGTTAGTGGCGGTTACCTTCATTCTTTGTGGAGTTTTTATTCTTCTCAACAAGTAAGATACTGATATTCTGGATCTTAAATGGAGAGATGTCCATCAATAACGTTATGCTGTGTTTGCTTGTGTGCATAATTTGAAATTTACTATGCTGCGCATCATGTTTATTATAAACCCCCTTCACATGTAATCATAAACAAATACCTGCTGTATGGTTTATGAAATTATCTGTTACTTGTGGTCTGCTATATTTACAATGATGATCGAGTGCTTTCTTGTGTAGTCTGATTTTATGATTGCTTTTCCTTTTTGCTTGTCTTCTGAAGTTATTTTAGTTGAATGATGCCTGAGGCACACTTCAATATTGTGCCACGATAAATATGATGTCGATTTTTGTGAAATGCACTTTGATTACTTGAGGCTTTGTTGCTGCTGCTTTTGAATGCTTGCATATGGAATTTTTATTCAGTTAAAAAGGAATTGCGTATCGAACAATCAAATCTTATTTCAATTACTAAAATATAGTATTTTGTGCTTTTGCAACAGTGCGATTTCTGACACCTGTTTGGCCATGGAAGAATGGGTGGAAAATCCCCATGCAGCATCTGCTCTTAGCAGCATTCTTCCTTGTGTTGACCAAAGAACAACAAACAACACACTCGTCCAGAGTAAAGAAGTCATCACTGATATTGTAAATGTTGTCAATACCTATATATACACATTTGCAAATGCAAATCCATCCCAGACAGAGTTTAATTATTATAACCAATCTGGACCTTCCATGCCTCCTCTGTGCTACCCATTTGACTCTCTTTATCAAGATCGTCAATGCGAGCCCCGGGAGGTGTCTATGGCAAATGCATCTGTGGTATGTCTATCATCTCTGTCTACATCTTAATTTGGACTTGCATGAAATTGAAGTAGTGGCTTCTTTATCCTTATTAACCAATAAGTACTACTTGGAGGATAAGTTCAACATACAGAATGGGATGACTAGGAATTTTGTCATCATAGCTAATGAGATTTTCACTTCATACTTTTTGTACCAGATGTGGTCGTGGTTGATAAGTAAAAATTAAATTCAGTCACTTCATTTTATCATTATCGGGTAAGGGGTTTTCACACAAAAAATGAGGTAGCTGATATCTAGTTTTAACTTTGTACAGTACCTCGTTAGAATTTGCTATTTTCAATGTATAACTGGACACGTGAGTCTAGCCATTAAATCAGGAGAGAACAAAAGTGGAAGAGGGCGTGGGGGTGTCTCAGAGCTTACATTTTGATTAAACTTATGTTTTTTTGCGTGTCCTAGAGTTTTGGATCACTTTTCAAGCCTCTTTGTTATAATATCACATGAACAGGTGAAATCTCATATGAATTGACAAAATATTGCATCATTATCTTCAAGACTTTTGCTTGGTTTATCTGAAGTATGAGCTTCTAACTGATTTGATGCTTGGTCAGTCCTTTACTTCTCTCAGAGTTAGAAAATTATGAACTTTACATAATTGTCAGACTGGACACTCTGGGATTTTGTGAGAGAAAAGAAGTGGGACAATGATTGTTGCCTTTTGATGCCTTTGCCATGTAGAGTTTTTTATGCTTTTCTGGCCTTGATTATTTTAAGGACAAGTCTAGACACTAAGTTCATGGCAAACTACTACCTATTGTGTATTCATGGAACAAATTTGAAATTCATTTATTTGTTTAAATTTTCAGGTTTGGCAGAACTACACCTGCATGGTTTCATCATCTGGGCTGTGCACAACTGTTGGTAGGGTGATCCCTGACATCTATAGACAATTGGTGGCAGCAGTTAACGAAAGCTATGCTCTTGAGTACTACACCCCGGTTTTGCTCAGCCTTCAGGATTGCAAGTTTGTTAGGGACACATTCCTAGAAATCACCTCGAGTCATTGCCCTCCATTGGAGCATTATCTCAAGATTGTAAATGCGGGGCTGGGCTTGATCTCAGTAGGAGTTTTGCTGTGTCTCGTTCTCTGGATACTATATGCAAACTGCCCCCTAAGGGAGGAAGTGTTTGCGAAGATATCCTCGCCAATAAAATGCAGCAGTGGTTGTGCAGGTGTTAAGATAGGTTCTTCAAGTAGTGGCAAGAATGATGCATCATTGTCGATTACAAGTGTAGTGTAGTAGAAATCAGTGTAAGATTAGGTTCTTTTTTCCAGTTTGTTGTATCCCCTATTAGGGGAAGAAACCAAGATGGGGCGAAGTTCCATTTTGAGTTGGAGATCATAGCCATTGAAATGTACTTGTTACTCTTGTATAGTGCTAAAAATATTTTTGTTTAATCTCTGTACTTGGTGGTTTGTTCTGCAAGTTACAGTCCAAATCAACCTCCATGATGGCCATTCCTCATGATCCGTGTGACACTTCCCATCCTTTGGGCACTGCTTAAATTTCTTTGGCTATCAGAGTCCCAATATGCTTTTGGGCTCTCAAGTGCAAGGTAGTTTCTGCGTGGTGATAGCTTATAGTAAGCTACCTTCTATTTTTTTTATACAAATTAACTCTATTATAACTATCGTATAGGCAATCGTGGAAGCATAATCCCCAAGGATGGCTCTCATTTAAAATTCAACATCATCCAAGAAACTATACATTCTCTGGTTCCAATAGAATCCCCTTGGGGCCATGAATGACAAGCTAGTCATTGTGATGCATGTCTGGGAAACTTACTCCACTTAATCTTGCAAGGAACAACGTGTTTAAGAAAGATAGATGTAGTTGGAGGAGAGAGAGAGGGTTTGGCGGCCTGATAGTGCGAACGCAGTATCATAGGGAGAGAAAAGGAGTGTAGAATTAAAGAATCGGAGACTAATGGGAGGATTAGTGACATTGATAGGTTGGCGGAGTTGAGAGGATTACGGCGGCTTCACGGAGAGTTTCGGTGGGGAGAGAGGAGGAGGAGAATTTGGTCACTGCCATTGATAGAGGTTTTGGAGGTTTGTGTTTTTATGGTCTTAATTTGTTATGGTGCTGGGAGAGGGAGAGAGGAGTGCGTATGGATTGGGAAGGAAGGAGTTGGCGGGAAGGAGTTGACACGTGGAGAAATGGGATTTGCTGAGGTGTTGAAGTTAGTTGTAATAAGAACACGGGATGACAAGTTAGGAAGAGTGGCGGGATGCCCCTTATGGTTTTTATGGTTAGGCGCTTGTTTTGAAGGGAATTCCTCACACTATCGTAATAATAGCCAATTTTTGTTTTTTAATTGATACTAATTATTTATCTTAATTGCTTATATTAAACCTCAATGTGTGCACAATAATATTTTACGAGGAGCAGGAGCAATATAATGAGCAATAATTATTAAACTTTAAATCATCATACTGTCGACGAATTGCCCATGATGATTAGCGTGATTTATGAATCGGTGATATCATGTGAACTGGGTACACACTTACAATTATATCACCCTTTACATCACAATTCTGCAAAATCATGCTTAATAGTGCCAAAAGGGCCGTGAAAAATATAAATCAAAACTTCAAGTGGTGATTTAAGAACAATGGGCTTGAAATTGATCATTTCACAAATCAATTAAAACACAAGTCTCCACTTGGATTTCCCAGTTGTTCTTTTGTACTAATTTCTTCAGTAATTATCATCCAGCTTGGAGTGACCTCTGGGAGTTCATCTCAGCAATTCTATCTCCTGCAAAACGGGCGGTGGATTTCTGGGTTTGAGCTTATGAATGTTGGCACCGTTAGCTTAAGAGAAAAAACAGGTGACGATTGAAATGGATTTTGGAGCCCCACTATCTGCAGTAATTAAGACATCAAACGACTAAATATACTGATTTATTATTTACGCCAAACTACTTCTCCAGTTTAGGCAAGCGGTGGATGATCAGCTCACCCACTCTGCCTTTATGGAGTCAGCTTGCCGTATCATCAGTCAAGCATGTGGATCATATCCCATTAATCTAAAAACTTGTTGATGTCGATCCTGAACCAAACTAATAAAATCATAACAGGACAAGTCAACCGAAGTCCATAATCACGATAGAAATACTTGAAGCTCTCGTCATACCCAGTAGAGGTTTAACAGGGTTGTTCAACCAAGTCTTATCTAATTTGGCTATAACGGACTTTAAGTTTTCCGACGAAAAATGAGTGATTATACTGTCAACCGATGCGTGCATTGCCTATTGTTTATTGCTCCGGGCTATAAAAAAAGAGGTATCGTGAAGAAACTATGCACACGAGCACCAGTACCGTTCAACTTGGATGCTAATCAAGCCTGGAAATTAAGGGACGAAAGATAATAGACTATGTGGCGTAGTCTTATGAGATAGGGGCAGTGAATTAAGAATCAGAATAAAGAAAAATGGGGGGGTCATGGCTTGACCTCATGCTTGAGTATTGGATGATTCTTTGTTCTCCCTTTTTTTCTTTTTCTTTATTTTTTGTTTTTTTGTTTTTCAATGGAACGGTTGCCAACTAAGTTGTAATGTCATTTGTCAACCCAACCAATACAGATACGTGGTCATGAATTGCGGGCTCCCAGGCTCCGTGTCTCATGTTAACATATCTTGGTATTTTATTTGGCCTAATTTGGTCATCAACTTTTTTTCAAAAAAAAATAAATTATTCTTCATTGTTGGGTTTTTTAAATATTAAATTTTATAATTTTTATAATTTTTTTTTATGAATTTATCTTGATTTTATGACATGATTTTGATAAATTAACTTGAGTTGACTCGAGTTAATTTTTTTTTTTTTAATTTTTTTCTTAACTTTATCTTTTAATATTGAATTAATTGAGAATTTGGTTTTTTATTTTTTTTTTATTTGCTTTACATGGGTTAATCATTATCTCATAATTTGGACATCAAATTTGGCTAGTTAACTAGGTTAGTTTGGTTTTATTTTTTATTCTTTTTTAATTAATTTTTTTTTAATTTTATTCTTAATATTCGGTTGGTTTGAAATTTGACTTTATAATTTTATTTTTATTTTTTTCTATTGAATTATCCTAGTTTCATAATCCAAGTTTGACAAGTTAATTAGGATTGACTTAGGATATTGTTTTTTCAATTGATTTTCTTTTCAATCTAATCATTCAATATTGATTTTGATTAAGGATTGTATTTTTATATATTTTTTTTATGAGGTTATCATGATCTTCTGACATGGGTTGCGGGTTAGGTTGGTTTCCTCGAGTTTTTTGTTTTTTTTTTTAATTTATTTATTTTTTCAATTTCATTCTTTAGTATTATGTTGAAGAATTAGGCTTCATAATTTATTTCAACTTGTTTTTTATGAGGTTATCCTAATATTATGACTTGGATCACGGGTTTGGTTGGCTAACTTGGGTGGTTATTTTGTGTTTTTTTTATTTCATCATTTAACATTGAGTTTATTGAGAGTGGAGCTTCGTAATTTGTTTTAATTTTCTTTTTATGTGATTATCTCAGTCTCATAACTTAAATTTAGTAAGTTAATCAAGGTTGACTCGACTTATTTTTTGATTAATTTTTATTTTTAATTATATTATTTAATATTGGATTAATTAAGAATGAAGCTTAATAATTTTTTTTTTATTTACTTTCTACATGGTCATAACCTAGGTTAGAGATTTTTTAGGTTAACATAAGTTGATCCGAGTGAATCTGAGGCTATCAAAATAAATTCAAATAGATCTAATATGTTATATTTTAATATTTTAAAAAGATATTATTTTAATTTTTTTTAATCAAATTATATTTTACTAATAATTTTAATTATCTTTGAAGTTAATCCTATTACATCATGTCAATATTAATATAATTTTATGTTTTTCCGTTAAAAAAACATGTTAACAACGCTAAAATATTTTTTTTACATTCAATAAAAATTTAATCTGATACATCCACGACAAATCACTCGAAATTATCCAATATAATCTAAACGCCCAGCAGGGGAAGCTTCTAGAGGGTCAAAAGACAGGAGCAAGTCAATGGTCTAACATGGATAACTAGGCCTAAGAAACCCAAGTTGAATAGCTTGTAATTAATGAATATTGGGTTGAAAGAAATTCAAAGAATTAGGTATTATGTCTTGTTTCGTTTCACATGGCATTAACTTCATCGTTTTGGACATGTGGCAGCATACCTTGAATTTTCTTTTTTTTAAAATCAAATCAGTTCAAACCGGCTAGTTTCAATTTAGTTTTTTAAAATAAAACCAATTCAAATCAATTTGATTTAATTTTTTCAGTTTAGTTTAGTTTTTTTTCCGGTTTGGGTTCGGTTCAGTTTTTTCAATTTCAAGCTTATAAAACTCAAATCAAACTAAATCGGTTGGTTTTTTTTAAATTCTAATCGATTTGTTTTCATGGTTTAATTTTTTCAATTGTTTTTTTTTTAATTTTTTTAATTTAATCAATTTTTTAGTTTTTTGGAATCACCTCTAAGAGTGTGTTTGGTAGTGTGGTAGCAGTTACTTTTTAAATAACCTTTTTGTGCTGAAATGCATGCCAATGTTTTTTTATGTTTTAAAAATTATTTTTGACATTAACATATCAAAATGATCTAAAATATATAAATCATATTAAATTTTAGCAAAAAAAAAATTAAATTTTTTTGAGAACGTGGTTTCAACCACGGTTCCCACCAAACGGTATCTAAATTTACATGGCATTCTATGTTTTATAATCAAATACCATTACTTGAAATTGATAATCAAATACCATTACTTGAAATTGGTCTGAAACTTTAGCTAACAAACAAACTCAAATTTAAAGAGAGAAAAAATGGGGCACTGCCTTTCAATACTTTTTTTGTATAGACTAACAGCTTACTGCTATCATTATAATTTGAATGCACATTTGCACTTTATTTTTTATATTACCCTTGATCAATGGCTAAACTCACTTGCACCATCTAAAGTTAAAAACCTACAAATGAAAAAAAAAAAAAAAAAAAGCCGAGCTCGAGAAAATAAATAAATAAATAAGCAAAACAAAATAACCCCATAAGAGAGGAAGAGGTAAGAGGAGGAGAGTTTGAATATTTCGTGGGGCCGTGTTGTTAAACTTGCGTTAACGGCAAAAACGGTTTAAAAAGTCAAAGGTAGATATATAATAGAGAATCATCAACGCGGTCTTAACTTTATAATATTTTTCTTTTTCTTCTTATTCGACCATGACTAAGAATAAAAATGCAAGAATATTATAGTGATTATTTATTAAAATATTTTTATTAAATATTTTATATTTTTTAAAAAATATTTTTTAATCTTAATATATCAAAATAATTTTTAAAAAGTAAGTAAAAATATTTTAATTTTTTTTTTTAAAAAAAACATCATTCCAAACACGTTTTCAAACAACTTTTTAATTTTTCTATTTTTATTTTGTATAAAAACAAAAGCCTTCAAAAATGTGTAATTTAATGGGACGTTATAATTTAAATTTGTAATTTTTCCATTAAACTTCAGATTTAGGTTGGATTTTAAATTAAATTAAATTGAAGTTAATTAATATAATATGATTAACTTATCTAGTGAATATATAACCGGTTAAAATCTAATTTGGTTTTTTAAATTTTTATTTAAAGCAATGTTATTTTTTTTTTTTTTATAAATAAAATAGCATCATTTTGAATTAACAAAATAATATATCCAACCATTATCTATTCTCTGGATTGAAGCTAAATTTTATAATTTTGAGAAATATCAGGATTTTTTTTATTGGTAAAAAAATTAGTAAACGTAAAGGCTAATCATTTATCAGATAATAATATTACCTAATTTACACTTACGTTATATATAAAAAGATAAAATCTAGAGATGGAATGGGATCTAGGGATGAGTTTTTTGTCCTTTTGACTCAAACCCTTCATTTCCCAACATAAAACGGGGATTCTTTCCATCAAATTAAGTTAATTTTAGATCATTAAGATATTATAAATAAAGATAGCTAGAAGTAAAACAAGAAAGTTCATGACAATTTCAGAAAATGAATATTGAAAATTTACATCCCAAATACTCATATTTTAATGTGATATTACTTATGAAAACATCCACAAAATAGTTCTGTACATTTCAAAATCTAAAATGCAGGTGTCCTCATTAAAAATAATCGAAGACTGGATAGCTTTATCGATTACTGAAGGAAAAAAAGAAAAAGAAAAAAAGAGGAATCTCTTTTGACTAGTCAGAGTACTTAAATAGTTACATCTGCATATATTGTAATTCACTGAACTTAATGGACCTTTGATGGTGAAGTATATAAATACCAGAGCCATGAACATATTAAACTGTAAACGAACAAACTCACCCGTCTGGGACTGCGAGAAAAGAGGGAGGTGGTCTTCCTTGTCTGCTGAAAGGAAGGAGCTTTTTTAATGTACAGTAAGATTGAATGGATTCTATCTTTAAATATTCTACTGCCTTCACTCAATCTCTTGCTTCATTGTAAGACCTATTCTTAGCTTCAAGAAATCACGATCCCCTTCTTGTACGCAAGTTTCTCCTTTCATCAACACTTACTTTTTCTGTCATCTTTTTCGTTACATCACCTTTTCTTCTGCTCATGCTTATTCCTTTTAGTCCTTGAATTGCTAAAGTTCTGTCCTTTTTGTTGCATCTGAGAGGGTTCTTTCTTTTGCTCTTTTGTCTTTCCGCTTTTCCTTTCTGGGTTTTCTCTTCTTTTTTTTTTGGTGCGTTTTTAATGCTTATAGTTGTGTTTTCCTCAACTGGGTCTTTGCCATTTCTTGTGATTATTGGTCTCTTTGCGTGATCCTATTTGTTTGCCAGTTTTGTTAAAGCCTTACTCCACGAAGTTGTCTCTCGGCTCTCGCTCTCGGCCCCCTTTCCCTCATTCTTTATGTTTGCATCCTCTTTTTCTGTAAAGTTTTTTTGGTTGTTTTTGTTATAGTACTCACCTTCAAATTTTCCTTGTTTTATTCCAACTACAGTGATTTTTTATTTCAAGGGGAATATAGTGGAGAACAACAGCTTGGTTTTGGGCTTGGAGTTCCTGAACATTGATTGAGATTTCATCAATTGTTGGCTGTTTTTGAGAATTGGAGGATGGGGGATCACTTTGTATTGCTGGTGAATCGTTTGATAACTGAATCCACCTTAGAAGCTGCAATTGAGAGCAGAAACCTGTCGATGCAAGCCACAGCGTCTGACACAAAAATTGATAAATCTTTCCAGAAACTGGATTTTGGGGATATATCAACTCCGAGGAAATTGGTGGAGTGCAGGATATGCCAGGATGAGGATGAAGATTCTAATATGGAGACACCATGTTCTTGTTGTGGTAGTTTGAAGGTTGGTTAAGCTTTTATTTTCTTATCAATCCAAAAAAAATCATTCATATTAGTGATTTTGGAGAATTATATGTTCTTTTGATGCACATGAGAACGAGTGTTTGTTAACTGCTAAATATATTTTTGTTACTTTTTTTTTTTATCAACTTTGGAATTCAAGGTTGGTTTCCAACTAGTTTGGAGTGGAAGTCATTAAGTTTGAAACTTGATGCTTAGGCCTTTCTGGATAATTGTTTCGCCTTTTGGGGAGATAATTATCCACCAGAAGGTTTACCTGCTTTCATCCCAAAAGACCAAACCAAATATTTTCTTTCCTCGTGTAAGTGGACTGTTTGGTTATTTGGTTTACTGATAATTTGATTCATATAGGCTTCTGGTAATGGTGAGATGCGTCTGAAAAACCCTTATCATTGCTCGTGCTTAACTGGCATTTACAGCAGGTCACATCTTATTTGATGCAACATCAAGCCACAAAAACAGTCAATATCATGATCATTATAGACATGCCATCCCATCAACATTGACACCCTCCTTATTTTCCTGGAGGAAAATGGAAAGTTTGGTAGATAGCTTATAGCCGAGGCAGTCAAGCATCAATGTTGATGAAAGTTCTTAAGTTGGGTTGGTTGATCTGAATTTGCATGTTTGGTGTTGAAAAACATACTGAGACGTGCCTAACTTGAGCCAGGTGACCTGAGTTTTCTTGTTTATAGTTGAAAAGTATACCTAAATAATCTACCCCCAGGGATTTGTTTCTGGGCGTATTCTAGAAGGTGTTTATTTAGTAATTTGATCGTATTCCTCCCTTACGTTGTCACATTGCTTCTTCTTTTTTCCCCTTTACTGTTTAGCAGTCAAGAAAACTTTAAGGTATTTTCCTGTTTCCAGTAAACAAAGATCAGTATACTAAATATAAAAAGTTGGGTTGATGTTTGTCTTGTCATCAAACCGGCTTGCAATATCAGAATGTCATATAGATAGAGTATGCATCGGTCTATATATGATTTTTGCCAACTGTTCCAGTTTAACATATGTCTCTTTTAAAGTCATTTGACTTGGCCTTCAGTAGTGATCACTTGTAGCTTGCCATGTCTGACTGGTTCTTCATATTGCAGTATGCTCATCGCAGGTGTATACAGAGGTGGTGTAATGAGAAGGGTAACACTACATGTGAGATATGCCTCCAGGTGTGTTCCGTTCTTTCATATAGCTTCAATCTAGTTACTATTCTTTGGTTGTAGGGAATCTTCGTAGTTTACAAGATGCTCTAGTCTTTGCCATCAACAAACTGAACCATAATTTTAATGATAATAAATTGGATTGGTTTCAGGAGTTCAAGCCTGGTTATACAGCACCACCACCCCTGTTCCAAATTGGGTTTCCAATGAACTTGAGGTAATCTGGAGTGCTTCTTGGTTTTCGTATGAGATCTGTCTAATTGTTTTTCCATTTCACTAGAACCTCAACAATGTGCTCCAACATTTTTATCAGGGGAAATTGGGAGACGTCTAGAAGGGAGTTAAATGGTCCTCGCTTCATAGCAGTGGTCTCATCTGAACATAACTTCCTGAATACTGACTATTATGAGTATTCAGCCTCAACTACAAGAAACACAATCTACTGTCGCTTGATTGCTGTGATTGTAAGTCTCTCTACTTTCTTTGATCAAATTATAGAGGATATTTTCATGGCGAACTTTGACATATGAAAGAGACACAACAACATGTTATGGACGTTCATTTCTCAGAAGTTTATGTTCTATTTTATCAGACAATGCTCTTAAATTTTTTTTTTAAGAGAAATCTTGTTGCGTCATGGTGTTGTTCTACAATCTGATTACTCGTCTTGTTCTTTTGCAGTTCTTGGTTCTTTTAATTCTAAGGCACACTCTTCCTCTCATTCTTAATGGAACCAACAATGTCTCATTCCCAGTGTTTATGGTAAAACAAGTCGGATTACTATTTTATTTGGAAAAAACATTGATGAAAATCATGGGTGCAAAGCATAGGCTTACACTTTCTTGCTCTGTTTGACAGTTGTTATTTCTACGAATTGCTGGGATTATGCTTCCAATCTATGTCATGTTAAAAGCACTAACTGCTCTCCAGCGTCGCCGCCTCCATCAGGTGAGTTCTGGCCACAGGATACAAACCCTTGCTTCTTTTCTACATTTAAGATAAGATGTTGAGCTGACTGTAGACTCAATGCTCATCAACTTTTGGTTTCCTATTTTTTGGTTACGTTGATCATTAGGCGCCTCCAAATTCATCAATTCATTCGTATGATGAAGATGCTGAGCATTCAACCCTGCAGCCTCGGCCACATATAATAAATGTTCATTAGACTCCGCCAATCGTCAAGAAACTATTTTGTTTCAAGATAGATGGAGATAGTATCATTGTCAACTGTAAAAAAAAAAAAAGAAAGATAGATCAAATTTGCAAGGTGCTTTCTCACTGGGAAAAGTTCAATGGGTTCTGGATTCTGAAAGAACGTCTTATTGGTGTCAGGGAGATAAACAAACAATGGTTCCCTGGAAAACAACTGTGATTTAGATTCTTAGATATGCATTTTCTTTGCTGCTCCATCTTTTAAATACTCTGTACAGCCAAATAAGTTCCACTGTATATACAAACACATATATATGAAGAAATTGGAAGTCAAATTATCAACAACTAAATTATACTTGCTCATGTTTCAAGGCTTGCGGTTTGGTTTTCTAGTAGTTTAGCATGTACACATATCAACGAGAGAACGAAGAAGAAGCTGACATAGCACTTCTACTTAAAATATAAATTGGTTCTGTTATTTTCGTTCAGTTTGATTGCGGAATCTCTGGATTCATATCTGTAACAGGGAAAACCAAATTAGTTGTTCTTGGGGGACTTGAAAGCTTCCCAAATGGGAGCAGTCCGAATTGCGGACACCCATTTTTTTTCCTGCAATTCTGTCTTTTAGGAAAGAACTTCTGCAGTTGGTTATGCTCTTCACTAAAAATCATGATGATTTTATAAGATGAGGATTGAGAAACCCACATAACTGGACAAAAACCCCCCATATCACCAATCTTGGGTAGTTTCTTCCAAACTTTTATTAAAGGAGCAACCAAAGAACTTAAATCCTTGCATTATGCTTCGCGTGCCTGAAATAATCATATGATAACAAGGGACCTTAGATGTGATGATGGAGCCCAAGTTTCAGTGAAGAATGTCTATAAATATAAATATGCCGATAAGTATATGATTATTTCAGGCACGCGAAGCATAATGCAAGGATTTAAATTGAATGGGCAAGATTGTTCCACGTCTTAAATTGCCGCTAGAAGTAAAAACTAGTTTGTTCTCTTAGTCTGTTATTTTTGCTTTCCTCTTCCCCTTAAAACTCCAAAATCCGTTCTTTCTTTTCCATTATTTTTTTGCTTCCCTAACGAGGGCAAGCCTCTCTTTCTATACGTAGCGACTAGAATTTGATGTCCAATCCCTTTGCAATAATACCGCATGACTAAACTAGTAACAGTTCGAGTCCCAAGTATAGAAGAGGGCTCGTCCACTGTAAAGAACTATAATTCAACCACATAATTCACAGGGAAAAAATAAGTCCGATAGAATATATTTTCACACCAGCTAACGCAGACTCTGAGCTAACACATCGTACTTATGTTCAAAAACTTGACACTGAACTAATCTCTCATGCCAAATGTAAAATCCAGCGGATGAAAGGGAACGGTCATACCCTTTTAAAACAGCAGATTCAATCTCTTAATAAGTTCCATCCTTTTCCTCAGGAGAAAAAAAAAATCCATCCTAAACCGTGGATCATTGCAGTTTTTTAAAGTGAGATAAAAAAAAAAAAAAAAAAACAGAGAGAGATAATGATCGCTTGTAAGACTGAAATTATAATATTAATCTGTACAATCCAAAAGCGTGCACGGAGGGAAATTTTCAAAATATGGTACAGAGTAGGACCTCAAAGCAGGTCAGTGAGATTGTAATCTGGATTCCTATTCAGAGCTGATTGAACCCGACCGGGCACCTTAATGACCGTGTATAGTTTTGTCCTTTTAACTATCTTAGTTCCAGCTTCTCCTTGGCCTGAAATATTGGGGAAGGAAAACAAATAAGAAAATTCACCTGAACATTTTAAACTTCCGGTTAATACTTTTTATCAAATTTGAAAAAACTTATCGTCCCCATTAATATCAAATGTTCTTTAAGGAGTGTAGTTGGTGGTAATACTTCCGGGTTTTTTGCTGTGAACGCCAGCAGCAAGCAAGCGCTCCAAATGCACAGCTAGCAAGAGCGATTGCCAAAGCAGCCCCCACCGGAACCACAACTGCATTTGTTGAGGCCACTGGATCTACAATAGCCCCATCAGTCACTCCATCCCCAAGATGACCCTTCTCCTTGTACAAAGATGCAAGTGTTTTGCCATAATAACCAGTCAAGAACTTGTATACTTCATTCATGTCCCAATCTATTTGACTGGTTCCATTTTCTCTCCAGTTATGAGAGAGGTAACATGAAGGGCAGAGCTGTTTTGGAGGCCAAATAACCTTTGGGAACTTGGGGTCACCGGTTCCTAGAGAAGCTTCTTTTTTCATTAATCTCTTGTTGACTTTATTATGGGTACTCCACAACCAAAGGGCAAAGTCACGGGATGTGTTGAAAGGGATGGTGACACTGCAAATTGGAACAGCATATATAAGTTGGAAGGAGCTTGAGAACCTAAAGCTAACTTATTCTGAGTTGTTTTTACCTTGAACACATTTGATAAAAATGTTGACGACAATCCTCGCAAATAAAGAAGTTGTGGATAAAATCACATACAGCTCTGAATGCAAACTGGCTCTCTCCATCCTCAATCCTCACAGAGAGTGAATGCAGTAGAACCCAAAAACCACAGCTGCAAATGAAGAAACAAAATAATGAATCAAGGAAGAATTCGTTAAACAATTCAACTGTAGAGGAATTTTATAACAGTTATAGTTTGTTCCACAAGAGCAGGGGTTTGGTTTCCATGGTATGAAAAAACACTACTTAAGATGCCAAGTTTTATATTACTGACAACAGATATGCCTTCTTTTGTAAGAGAAGATAAGCCTCAAGCAGCAACAAATACTAAATACCATCTCATAAACATGTTGATAGAAGCCATCATAAGAATCCACACTCATACGCATGTTTAATGGCACACAAAAAGTAAAAGCAATTTATGCTCTTTTCCGATCCAAAAAATTAAACTGCCATGCACTTTAAATTTGCTATTTCAGAGGTGAGAGCGGGCTAATGCTTATCAGTAGAAGGGAATGATTCTTGCATCTGATGGCAAATCTGCATTTTTTTGCCTATGATCTTGGAAAATGTTCAGAAAACTGAAGCAGTGGATCGGTCCTCCATTTCAGTCATAACAACTAGCAAGTGATGGTACAATGGAGATGATTGGCCTCAGAACATGACAATATATGATTCACATTTATGAACTATACATAGCCTTTCCAAGCAAGCTGAAGAAATCACTATGAGGAATAATCCAACAGGAACAGATACAAGACTAACAAAAGAATAGGTTAGGCTTAGGTTGGATGCGCCTTGCCATATCAAGTACTGTAGCACTATTACACATGAACTTGCTGTCTCAAGTGTATGGATAACCGGATAAATTGCTATATCAAAACTTAAAACATTCTAAACAAAGTATTGGTCCTGTAAAGAATTGAATGAAGGAGAATAGGTTGTTACCTGAAGCCCCTGGTATCATTCTTGCTGCCACGGCAAAACATCTGAGAAAGAACACACAAGGCCATTTTAAAATCAATCTAGCAATTTGCAAAGTAACAAGAAACAAGACATGGTTAAACATATGGCACAAACTGGTATAAGCTAACCATAGGAAGAAAAGGCAGTAACAAAAATCTTCAACAAAATTTAGACATACATCATTGTTTGATCTCACAAACAAATCTTCAGTTTCTCAAAAAAAAAATATCTAAAACTACAAGGACTGCACAAAAACTAAATGATTGAAGCTGCATTAGAATGGATTTTTTGAAAATTCACGAACTTGGTTAGCTCTTATTGTATAGATGAATGAGTGCCTTGCAAACACAAAAACTACTGAAAAGCTACAGAAACGTTATGATGCAGTCCTCAATATTGAAAGCAATGAATAAAATGATACTATGTTCCACCAAGTTTCACTTGTTTGAAGCAATGGCTAGAGGGAGAGAAAAAAAAAAGCAGCCCAAACAAAGCATTAACATAGACAATAATATAAAAAAATATGGTGATTTAGCAGAGCAAGTCCTAGTTCAAAAATTGTCAGCTATCTCACTGAAATTAACTGACTGATATCATTTCCAAACTCATTTATGCAGATGAGTATGCACCCCCATGAAACATAATTGTAGATTTGACATCATAATCCATCAGCAAAAACTACATACATTTAAACACAATTCAAAATATCAAAATACATCAGCCAAAACTATATACATGCTACCACTGTCAGTTCATGTCAAAACATGCCTAAATAGTTCAATTCAATTACACAACACTTCAGTCCTAAATTGGCTATGGTAGGCTAATGCTTAATATTATCAGAAGAGAAAAGCACCTACCCAATATCCTCGAGGAACTTCTTTCCCACAAATCTGGAAATTCCCTAGCATGCCCTTGCCATTACTAACTACTTCCTGTTTGTCAGGTGACCACATATCTGGTGGGCACAAATCATCAAAGTTCACAAGCACTTCTGCACTTCCCTTCCGGCACCTAATACAAATAATCTAGAGTAGATGAACGAAGTAATTACTGGATTGAGTATGGAAAGTTTCATTCAAAGAAGATGGTCTTTACCTCTTTGAAGGATGATGAACCGCTAAAAGTTGAAGAAATTTAATGAGTGAAACCCGAGTGTGTTGTTTGATCATCTGCAGAACAAGCATTTAAATCATGAGTGGAGAAAGGAGACAGTGCGAAATGAGTATGTGCCCCCATGAAACATAACCAGAGGGGAAATGTCTACCTTGTGTTCGTGTATGATTTCAACAGCAAAGGCTGTAGCCTCCTCAACATCATACACAGCACGTGCAATCTTTCACAAGTTGTGCAGGATAGAAGTTAATATATTAAATTAATGAAATTATTGTTAATTAAAATAAAAAAGCAAATCTGAACTATGCAAACAGAAACCTGTCCAGGGTCTGATGTGTTTGAATGAAGATGCTCATTTTCAAATTTCTCATCGTCCAAGCCATATGAGCTGCAAACAATCATGAAGGTTGTAACAGGGCAAAGGGGTGAAGCCAACATCCAGTATTACAGAAACAATAAAGCATACATTGCCAAAATTAGAAACTTTTAACAACAGATTTCAATTAAAAAAAAAAGAAGTTAATAAAAAAACATATGTCAATGCACTATAACAGCCCACTTCTCTGAATAAAAAATAACAAGCACAAGGCACAAGCTGTGGGTGACTCTAGCACATACTGAATCTTCTGATTTTACATATTCAAGATAAACCTAAACTATAGTTAAGCACTTATATCACAAAATTAAAAAAAGAATTTATCACATGCATATGTCGCAAACATAATGCAATAAAAATATGACATGGAAACATTTTCCTACTAGCAATACCACAGGAAAAAAAAAATCAGCTGACTAAAGGGAATGCATGGAAAATACAATTTTTATCCAATTTTTTTTCTACTTACAGAGAAATTTGATACATGACTGTGTTTAATAGGCACGATATTGATAAATTTTAACATCACACACATTTGAAGTAAAGGTATGTAAATTACAATATGAAGATTTCACTTAAACAAGTGATAGTTAGGAGTATCCCATACCTGCCCAAATGCTTATTGATCCAACTAACCAAACGTTCAGCTGTCCGTCCATCATCAATCATGCGTATTTCACTCTTCTCTTCTTTAGGTTCCACACCGTGAGATGCAAATTTAGAAGGTGGACCCCAAAATAACATAGGATAAAGACTCACAGAAAATTTATCACAGAGTTTATTGTTTATCTGTGCTGCCAAACAAGTTAAAGAAGGACTAATCATCAAGTATCCCATGTATATCAATTGAGACTGCAATAGAGCTAAGAGAGCAGAAACTTTACAAACAGAATCATTGATAGGAGAAAGCTAAATCAATAGGGTGATGGGCTCCATTTGTGCCAATATGATCAACTACAATCTTTTGCGCAAATCACCAATCATTTGATATACTTGGAACACTATTTTATCAAGTCTAGGTTCTTATAAATTTCATCCTTTCACCACCTTTAGAAATTTCATAAAACTGCAAATGACTAACAATAAAAGTTTTCAAAGACAAATGAACATATATTTGTCAATTAGAAAAACATACGAGTTTCAAGAGACACTTGATGAAATGGTCTTCCCAGACCATAGCGATAGTCCATTCAAGATTAGAAAAAAACAATTCTTTAGAAAAGTAAAAAAAAAAGAAGCTTAGTACACAGCATTCCAACTTTCAACATGTAACTAGGGTTATGGTAAAGGACACTGTGAGAAGGGATATACAACATTCCAAGGACATGAAAACAAGAATTGGAAAACCAATTAAAGTATTGCCTTCAAATACATTATCCAGACGTGTTGTAACAAAAGACACTCTTATAATTATTCCGTACAATAAAATACACATATAGCCTTCGTCCTTTTTCTCTTTTAAATTTGTGCAGATGTAAAGTTTTCCAAAGAAAGTCCAATTTAAGTATTTATGGAAACAAGTAATTTTCTGTGTACTGCAATATAATTTGAAAGGAGTAGAATAAGACCACAGCATGTATAAAAAAAAATTCAAGAAGACAGTATATATATACCTTCAAAGCACAATCCACCCTTGTCATCAATACAATGCCAGGATGCACAGCATCAGGCCCATTAAAAAGCCTTGCAACCTTCTCGTAATGGGGCTGAAAATTTGAAGCTCACAGAATAAGAGAAAAAAAAAAACAGCTAATTCAAAAAAGTAAGATACAATACCTTATAATTTCTGCAAGCAGGGCACCTGAAAAAGACAGTGATTGCAAATAGAGGAAACAGAGTCATATAACTTAATGATATTGTATAAATGAAGACATGAGCAACACATCAATCATATAGAAAATGTAATAACTGGCATTTCACCACACATGTAGAGATGCTTTCTTTTCATGTAGGGAGAAGGGGTTTTGCAATTAACAAGATATGATACAACAAATAATCTGCATGAGAATATGGTGCTGTATTATTTGATGATTTGACAATTTAATAATTTTTTGTTGATTGAGTAAAATAGATATCCAATTTATTGTTACACATACAAACAGATTAACCTGGTTTTGAGAATCCAACACATCCAGTAGTAGACAACATAGAAGAGAACAAACAAAAATTTGGCCAGAAGATACATGATTCTACATGTGTGTGTGTGTGTGTAAAATGAATTAGATAAATGCAGAAAATCTCATATCTATGCCAAAGATATACTTAATCAGCTTAACAATTTGTTATAGTATAGTTTAAGCAATTAGAATCTTTAATTGTTTAATCGTCCCATGAAATATCAAAATTTCAACAAAGCCAAATTGACATAAAGGAGAAATCATGGAAAAACAAACACAAAGCCAAATTGACTCACATGGACCACTGGGTAGTGATCATCAGGGAAGTAACAGTAAACTGAAAGGAAGATACTTTTGTCCCTCTCAGCTTAAAACATCAGTGCACCAAGTGGTTGTCTCCACTTTAAACCATGAACTGAAGAAGGAATTTTATATCCCCTTTAAGCTTATAACAGAGGGGCCCAAGGTGGCCTGTGAGAGCTGACTAGCTCAAAAAAACCATCTAGCAGTGGTTCTAGTCTTAGGAATGATAGCCAAAACAAATAAAGCTTTATTATTGTAAAGTTCTTCTATCATTTCAGACTGCAAATGTTTTTTCAGTTCTGGAAAATCAACACAAATTGATGACATAGTACAGGCTACATTAGCAACCAGCATAAGCAACATTACTCTATTATACCTTACGATAGACAGTGGATCATGCGGAGAAAATATTTAGGGGGGAGCTTTGAAACAGTGACGCAAGATAAGTTATCAAATTTTATATGAGGTTATGAGAACTCAATTCTCTTGGAACAGTTGCTAAATACACAAAGTGATGAATAGTAAGTTGACCCCAGTGCATTAGCAAGTATCAAAATTAATAATTGTAACAGACATAAAACGTTAATTATATTCATTGCACCACTGCTGTATTCTTTCTATCATTTTCTCAGTTTCAATACCTTTCTTTAAGCTACTCTATATATGATATTCAACAGTTAATCCATCAAATATAACCAAGATGTTTTATGGAAAGTCTAACAGACACAATACGAATTGGAACAAGAAACTGATACTATGTGATTAAAACAGATCCAATTGAAAAATCTCACATTTCATGTTTTGTCAAACAGCTGAATTCCAAACTAAATACTATATTGGTCAGATAGGGGAAATTCTACAGTGCTTCCATAAATGGGAAGGCATTACAAAAATTTTTATTTTTGCAGTATTCAGTCTCTTTTTTTTCTTTTTCTTTTTTTTTAGTAAAATCTTCACTGAATTCAGTACATTGAATTCTGCAAACTGAATTGTAGAAGCCAGTATAAAAAAAGAAGACATAACCAACACCTCAAAGTAACAGCCTTTTCTGCTATAACTGTCTTTCTATTTCCTCGATGGAATATAACTCAGTAAATGATGGAATCTTCTGGTATGATCAAACTAACGAACACATTGCTCCTAAAAAATTGTTGAGCAGAAAAGGTACAGTTTGTATTAAAAGAAATTTTAATCCTTGCACTACTCTCTAGAAGCTTATCACAATTCAGTTCTTGATTATCCCTCTAGGAAATTCATCTATAGTTCTGTGCTGAAAATCACTGCTTTATTGATTAATACATAAAATAATTTCCTATTTCAAAACTAAAAATTTTGAAAATTAAACCACTTCATTTGATAAATAAATAAATGTAACAGTTAGGTGGTTTGGGATGGAGGGTAACTGACCAGTTGGCGAAGAACTCAACGATGGCGTGAGTGGCGGGGGTGTCACGAAGAACAGAATCGAAATTCGTGCTATTCAAATCGACAGCGTAATCAACCACCGCTTTGTTTTCGCCGCTTACAGCTCGGAGGATCGAACGGGATCCCGACTGAAACGACGCCGCTTCTTTAGAGCTGATTAGCAAAAGCATGATCGCAAAAAGAATCACGCATGCTTCTGACATGGACATGATAAAATTATTATTGTAAAACAGGAAGAAGAAGCTCTGGTTTTTTCGATATATATGGAAACCCTTTCAGTGATTTTTCCCCCCTGGGGTTTAGAGAAGGAAGAGGGAGTTGGAGATGTGTTTTTCGTTTTTATTGTGTATGCGTTGTGTATGTGAGAATTTAGAAAGTGGGCAGCAACAGGGTTGTGAGCGTATTTCGAGAAACGCGGGTCAATTTCCGGCCAAAACCCAAAAGCCAAACAGCTTGCTGATATGTAAATAACATGTGTAAAATTTCATTACCCTGCCATGCTAAGATGCTGTTTATTTTAACTTTTTAAAAGTATTAAAAAAAATTTAAAAATATTTCTTTTTCTTTCAACTTAATATTTTATATATATATATATTATTAAATTACTTTGATATATATTAAAAATATTTTTTTAAAAAAATATTTTAATACATTTCAGAGTAAAAATTATTTTAAAAAATAAGTACCATCATGCTCCAAATACCCTATAAAAGTTGAAAATAAATGAATGATGAAGATTTATTTTTATTTTCAATTCAACTTTTTTTTTTCATTTAACTTCCGTGTTTATTTTATATAAACCTTTAAATGTCTATTTACTAATAATATGAAAGAAAAATAATTTTTAAGGCTATTATTCTCAAAAACAAATATCATATATTATTTTTTGATTATATAAAATTTAATTATTGATTTTTTTATTGATATATATTTTATTTTTTTTGTGATTTTTTTTATTTTATCTATTATAATTTAATTTAATTTGACTTTTATATCAATTTTTATTCTCATTCTTTTTTTTTTTTCTATTGTCCTTTTCTTAATTAATTTTTTTTATTTATTAAATTTGATTTTTATTTTTTTAATTATTATTTGTTTTATTTGAAATAATTTATGAAATTAAAAAAATTTTTTATTTTATTTTATCATCTCTTCAACTTTTTTATTTATCAAATTTAATTATTGTTCGTTCAGTTGCTATTTGTTTATTTAAAATATAAAATTTGAATTATTATTTTTTCTCTAATTTCATCCTGCTTCAATATATATATATATATATATCAGATTTGATCAATGTTATTTTAATAGACTGGAAACACAAAATTAAAAAATTAATAAGTTATTTTCTAACTCATATTTTATAGCATGGCTTAACACTAAAAAATATTATTGCCAAATATTGAAAAATAATTCAACTTTGCATGGAGACCACTTCAATAAGAAAACTACTTCACAAAAAAAAAACAATGTGATTTCATTTTTTTCTACTAAATTTCTTCCATGTACATTTTTCAATAACCATTTAGGTTATCTTTGGACACGTGAAGTCAATTAGATGATGTTGAAGTAAACCTCGTATAATTTATTTTTAAACCGTCTAGGTTGATAGGTTTTTTTTACTTGTTTTCATATTTTTTTTTTTTGGTTGGCGAGATTGCTTCTGGGCTAGTTAAGCCAATTGAGTCATGTCAAGAAAACTATCGCATAATTTAATTTTAAACTTGTACCAAATAAGAAGTTAGGTTGAAATGTTTTTCTATTGATTTTATCCTAAAGCTTTTTTTAATGAGTGGCTGGGTTGTTTTTAAATTGGTCACAGTAACTTGGTCAATTAAATTAATTATTATATGGTTTAATTTTAAATTTAAACTAAATAAAAAGTTAAATAAAGAGATAGAATTTCCACAAGTTTGATATTCTGAAAATTTTTTTTTATTGGAAAATAAATTTCAATCCCTCCGACAACACAGGGGATCCTTTAAACTAGTTCTTGCTGACCCTTGTTTTAAACATGGCGAGTCGACTTCAAAATTGATAAAATACCTGCCCAGTTTGCCTTTATCAATGATTGCCATAGTTTATACTATCAGAATTAAATTAAAAAGGTTCTGAATTGCATTTTTTAAATATAACTAATGAAATATTGTTTTTCTAAAAAGTCATAAAAGCATTAACATCGGGAGATCTCCAGAGGGTCTGATTTTAAGTTCTTGTATTTAAAAAGTTGCAAGTTAATCAATTTTGAATGATTTATCCGCGTCCAGTTGTCAATGACCAGAATTTTATGTTTTTTCCCCCGCCAATCAATTAAATTTGGAAAACAAGGGATAGGATGAATATTTGCCACAGATAACTAGACAAAAGTTAGTCTTTTATGGATCAATAAAACTAAGAGCCCGTTTGGCATTGCTGCCAACCCGCGTTTTGCATTTTCTGGATCGTTTTGATGTGCTGATGTCAAAAATGATTTTTAAAAAATGAAAAAACATCATTTGCATGCTTTTCGGCACGAAAAACTATTTGAAAAACAATCGCTACCACACTGCCAAACACGCTCTAAAACATGAACTGGGATGCGTTTAACTATTTATATGAATAGCTTATTTTAAAAAAATAACAATAAGAGAGAGGACAACTCCTTTATGAAATTAAAATAAAAGGAGAGGCTCAAACTCGTCGGCCGCCTCTAGCCCTGGACTTTTTTATACAGGCTCATGGCTTTGTTTGGTGGCTATTTAGTTTTGTTTTTGGTTTTTTTATGTTTGTTTTTTCATTTTATTAAGTTTTTATTGATTTTTGTTATTTAATATTTGATTGATTATAAATTAATTTTTATATTTTTTATCATATAAAAAAATAAATAAATGATTAATTTAATATAATGGGGTTCATAATTAAGTCGCTATGTTTAGCAGTTGATTAGAATAAATATATTTTTTTATTTTCTTTTTAAATATACTCAACTAATAAGTTCATGTTGAAATAACTCACTGTACCTAGTTTAATAATGATATACAAGGTTTTTGTTGATACAATATTTTTTTTTATACTCCAGATAATTTGGATTCAATCCACAGCTAAGCACACGAAAAATAAACCAGGGAGCCCGTCGAAAATTATTCTTAACAGGTAATGTGTTTTTTTTAAAATTTAATTTTTTATTTAAAATTAATATTTTTATGTTTTGAATTGTTTTGGTATGTTAATGTTAAAAATAATTTTTTTTAAAATAAAAAAAATATATTATTTTAATATATTTTAAAATAAAAAATATTTTAAATTATAATACTATCATATATATAAAAAAAAAAACCCTTGAAACGGGATACTTGACAGTTAATTGTTCGTTATCTCAGTGGCATCGTCACAGGATACGACTATTATTTTCTTCGAGAGTGACTGTAACGGACAAGCCAGGCCCGTCGGCTCCAATTTTGCAAATCTCACGTGGTTGAATTACCAGCTATCTTGTCATTGGTGATGGCCACTTTGCATTTAATGTATTTTTTCTAGATTCTCAAATTATTGCTGGTTTCGTGGTTATAAGACTCGATCAAGGTATTGATCTGGTTATCTTGATTGATATGGTTCAAGATGATTTAAGTTATGGGTCATATGAGTTGTCTCTTATTAATCTATCAATATTATTTTAAAAATAATAGAGTTTTTCATTGACCCCGCTAAGATTAGACTCTAAATCATTAGATTTATTTTTTAAATAATTGACAATAAGCTGTCCATCCTTTTATAAAATAAAAAATAAATAAAAGCCTCAGTATGTGATCCTTTTCCTAGCGCCATTTGTTTTTTTTTTCAGCTCTCTTATTTACATGTTAGTTTTTATTAAATTTTATTATTTAGTTTTGAATTAATTCTAAATCTGTGTTTTTTAATCATATAATAAATAAACAAATAAATTAAAATTAATGAAGTCCATAATTTAAGTTCCATATTTAACGAGATAACTAGATGAATATACCATTTTGCTTTATATATATATATATATATATTGTATTATATCTACCCAATAACAATGTCACATTGAAACAATTTTTATAAGAGTTGAATTTAAAATATTAGCTAATTAAAGTGAGGTCGAGATTTTTCAAGTTATAATGTTATATTGAATTTGATGATAATAACAAAATATTTATGATAATTTATCTATTATTTTCTCTAAGTTCCAAAAAAAATATATCTAAATTGCTATGAAAACGGAGGCAATAAACTTAGAACTTTAAACTAAAAATACAAATGCATTCATCGTGACCGAGAGTTTGAAAAATACATGACATGCATTAAAATCTCGGCAAAGTTAGTTCATGACATAAAACAATTCTTCACTCAACACGCAAAGTTGGTTCACCTAACAGCTAATAATTTTTGGCAATTTGTGTAAGCACCGAGAGTTTGAAAAATCTTGAATGATTTAGATATGATTCGGGGAAGTGTAGTTGTAATTGTTTTTTTAAATATTTTTTATTTTAAAATATATTAAAATATATATTTTTTATTTTTAAAAAAATATTTTTAACATCAATGCATTAAAATGATTCAAAATATAAAAAAAAATTAATTTTTAAAAAAAAAAATTAATTTTTTTAAAAATATAAATACAATTTTGTTTTTAAACGCTTTTTTAAAATGTGTGATTTTTTTTTTATGTTTTAAAAAATAAAATATATTGAACTTGATTTAAGCTATGTAGATCACAGTGTGCACATACAGAACTCATCGGTCGAAAGCACATGGATGCGAGTCAATAAATTAATTTTTTAACAATACTTGATAAATTGAAAGTCCAAGAGTTTGATGCAAATTTGAGTTCAACAATTGAAATTCTTCTGACCTTGTGGAAGCTTTTATGAAAAATGGGTCACGTGTTTGACAAAAGAGCACACAACATTATAAAAAAAAACTATTTAATTAACCCAGCAAAGAATAATCATAAAAAAAACAATAATGATTACACCTTTTATCTTCTTCTTCTTTTTTCCTTGTTTTGAAAATTACTCCCACTTAAAAAATCGAAAAATTATCTCATATGATCAAAGCGTTTTCGTCGAAGAAACCCAAGGCCATAGCAAACAAACTGGACTCTCACGGGTCGTTCTTGGAGGGCTATTGGGTCAGAGTCTAATCCAGCCCAACAATGTCGAGTCAACGCAGGAAACTTATCTAAAAATAAAGACCAAACCAGCAACCAATTACAATCGAATATATTCGATAGAATTCAGGGTTAGGACCTCATCGATTCTCCGACAACAAACCGCTTAAATTCTAGCAAAATATCACGGTAAATTGTTTCAGATCTCGACTTCAATTCAGGTACACTAATCAATCATCTCCCTTTGTTTATTTCTCAATTAGCACCGAATTGAGTTGTTTGTGACCAATTTCTATCTCCTTTAACCTAACTGATCTGCCTCCATGCTGCCCTTGTTGTTTTTGTTTGTTCTTTTTCCGGAAACAGTCAGCATGAAGTTCTTAGAATATACACCGCTGGAACGGTAAAAATCTTTGCTAGTGTTGTTTGTTTTTTCCCCTTAGTTTCCTTTTCATAATCTGTCATTTTGAATTTGATTTTGTGCTTTTTTTTTGGTCCAGAATGAATGAATTCTTAAGTCATTTAAATCTCGGGGAACGAACAATTAGGGGATATCTCGAACCTTACTCTTGTAAGTCCGAAATTGAAATCTGTGACTAACTGGAATTTGATTTTGAAATCTGTTTTTTTTTAATATATATATACGCGTGTTGTGTTTTCTCAAGGTAAACACACTGGAACGGACAAAAAGCTCTCCCTCAGTTTGGAGAATGAGGTGATTCTGGAATATTTAATTTAATAAAGCACTGCATGCTTCCTTCGTATTTTTTTTCTTATTTCTTGGTCGAGTTGTCTAATTATATTTCCCCTAAGATTGTTATGCAGTCCCGTAGGAGGTGCAAAATTGCAAAATATTATTTGCGATGGTGGAGTTTTGGTACCTTAGATCTAGATTTTAGTTCTTTCGTTTTGGGTGGTGGTGGTTTCCATAACCGCTTCCACTTTAGATGCTTTAATTATATTTCCCCTACGATTGTTATGCAGTCCCGTAGAAGGTGCGAAATTGCAAAATATTATTTGTGATGGTGGAGTTTTTGTACCTTAGATCTAAATTTTATTTCTTTCTTTTTGGGTGGTGGTGGTTTCCATAACTGCTTCCACTTTAGATGCTTGATTATCTTGGGAAGTCTTCAGATACAGACTCATCGTCACCAGCTGAATTTTTATTGAGCAGATCCAGGTGGTGAATCTTATATCTTATCGAGGTAGCTTTGGAAATACTGGTTAGTCCCTTATGTTTTTTTGACTGGTTTTTCTTTATGCTCATTCCAGCCGAAAGACGTTGATTTACCTGGTTCTTACGCTATATCGCATGTATCCGGATTATGATTTCAGGTAACACTGTACCTTTCATTGTATCTCATTGTTTTATGTGTTTGTATTTTTCACAGATGGTCAAAGGGGGATTATGGGTGATGCTACTGTCAGCTTTTCCTGTGACGTGGCAACCCACCATACAATCCTTCTTTAACTACACTGGGAGTGTTGTCAAAAGGTTTGTTTATATAATGTATTTATTTCTCAAAGGAGGATTATGGGTAATGCTACTGTCAGCTTTTCGGGCGACATGGCAACCCACTATATAATCCTTTCTCAACTACATTGGGAGTGTTGTCAAAAGGTTTGACAGACAGTTCACATACTGTTGCTCTAGTAGGAGCTGAGAGTTCAAGTCTCTCCATTTCCCAAATCTGATGCTGATCATTTGTATGGTTGCCCCGATTTCTGTTTAATATCAGTTTTGTTTCATAGCCAGATTCTACTGGACACATAGTATTATTCCTTCTGGTTTCCTTAATTTACGATATTCGCCTCCATTGCGGTTTTCAGTGCTGTGAATGCTCACCAGTTCTTCACAGAGGAAAGCTGGGATTCTTTTAAGCAGATTTTTGATAGCTACATGTTTGAAGCATCAAGGGTACTAGCTAACTGCTTCAGATTCTTGGATGGCTATTGTGATATCATGAGTAGCTTTATCGTGCTAAATACTCTGAGCCTTATTTCCTTGATTCAATGATCTGTGCAGGCATGGATTGAGGAAAATGAGGGCAGCTCCTTGCTGGAAACATTATACAAGGCTCTGGATGAGGTGAGCTTACTCAAAAAAACAAAGGCATGTTGTACCAAGAGGCAGTGTTGTGAATCTTGTGATAATATTGTGGTGCAGGTTGTAAAACTATCAGAGTGTGAAATCTACAGTTATGATCCTGATTCTGACGCAGACCCATCATTAGAGAAAGGAGCCATGTAAGTTTCTGTCACCTTCTAGCCTTCAAATAAAAATTAGTTCTGCTATGGATTCCCTTAAAGGAAGAGTTTTGACATGGATTCTTTTTTTTCAACAGTTGGTCTTTCAATTTCTTTTTCTACAACAGAAAACTAAAGAGGGTTGTGAGCTTCCGTTTCTGCTGTTTTAGGTGGGTCGATATGTTTTGCTTTATTTTATGTTGTCTTTTTAAGCTTTTGGACATCAAAGCTAATGGCTCTTTTTTTTTTTTTTTTTTTTTTGGTTTTGCTATTTCTGTTTGTGGCAGTAACTTGGTTGCTGAAGGATTTCTCATGGATGACTCAAGTTATGAGGAGGATGGAGAAATATTTGATGACATGGACATGTAAGCGCAGATAGGTATGGACCGCCTGTTTGATGTTTATATGTGAAGATCCTTGACATCCGTCAGTAGTTGTGTAAAAAACAATGCCATAGACTCATGGCACTTAAGTGGGTAGGATTTGTGTTCCAACATGTGTATGCATATAGTTGCTGCTCTCTGTACTTGACAAAATGCTATCTGTAAAATAAATGTAACTGAAATCTAATGCTAGGCATGTGAGTAAAACCTTGCTGGAGTATATTCAATTCCTTGTCATATTCCAAGGACTTTGGTAAATATCCTCAACTGAGTATTGGATGGGTTTCCTGGATTTCTTTAGAAAAGGAAATTATGCGTGGAGAAATGAACATTGCAGACACCAAGAGTGAGAAACAGGGAAAAAAAATTGTGACGGCCATCTACAACCTCATAGCTGTTTGCAATGGGAATTTTGAAGCCTCCGTCAAATATGCCGTGGCATTGTTTGCAACCTGAGCTCCCACTTTCCAGGGATGTGCGTTCTATGAAAGTAGACTAGCTTTGAGGGTTAACAAGTGTCACAGTTTATTTGGTCCATTCATCCCGGGAAGGTGGAGGTATTGTCATCTTTTGATTTCACTTCTTACAAAACTATTGGCCTCTCTAAAAGAGCTAGCGTCGTGCCTTCTTCTTTCTTGGCTACTGAGTGGAGTATCAGTGCTTACAGGTATCTTGCTGATTGATTGATCAATCTTGTCTTCGCAATGCACTTTACTTTTTTTCTGCCTAACTAAAACTGCATCGGGATGTACACTTGTTCATTTGGCAGTGATTATGAAATGGAACAGCGCGCGCGCGCACACACACATGTACCTTCAACCTTTTCCATCATCAAAATAACAAGTGCACTGCCATCGCTTTTCTAGTATTTAAAACCAAGCGAATGATATATGTTTCCAGGCACCCGAATAAAGAAAAATTATGGTGTGTTTGAGATTGTGATATAGTATTTTTTAAAATAGTATTTTTTTATTTTTTTTATTTACACATCAAAAAAATAAAAAAATTAATTTAATATTTTTTAAAATAAAAAATACTTTAAAAAAAGCCACAAAAAGAAGTTGTGGCAATCACCCCTACAGCTAATATGCCTTGAAAGCATTCACGTGTGTGAACTATTTTTAGAAATCATTAGCAATTAGATTTTGATTGAGTTTGCACTACATATACGTACTACTAAATCACTCTGAGTTTCTGTAAATAAAATCCATCAGATTGCAAATACATTTTCTATTGCGAATTAGTATTTTCCCTGTATTTATTTTTATTTTATTTTCATTTTTGTATCCATGCCTGCCACTATAGTTGGATCTGCTTAATACAGAAAAAGCTAACGAGAATGTCTCACAACATCTCTTAAACAATATCTAAATGCCACTTTAATTTTTTAAACCCAGTTGAGAAAATAATAAAAAATCCAATATTTTAATAAATATTAATGAATTAAATAAGTGCTACATATTTTAATTTTATTAAGTGTTTAGAATAACTGTATCACAAAAAATCAAAGTACGGATTGATCGGCAATATTGAATAATTTTAACAGGTACTCGAAGGATAGCTGTTAGCAGCTTAGCTCAAATGTGCAGAGAATCCATACAACCATGAGTAAGCAAAATCTGTCTTAATTCCTTGAATTGCATGATTGAATAGGATCTTATAAATAATTAAAATAAGAACTCCAATGTTTATCGTAAGACGTGACAGGCAGACGAGGCAGGGATTCTTGTCAAGGTACTACGTGGTGGGAAATTAGAATTCGAGCATAAAAATATTAAGGCAGGATTCATAAACGTGACACTTGTTCAAAACAGGCCCCACCGGGTATTCTTGCACTGGCCTCTTTTCTATCTGTTTGATTTTTAGCACCCATGATCGGATCTTCAAATCATCGCACCTAACCACTTTGTTTATGATCACGATTTCTAGTAATTATATATAACCAAACCCTATTCACTCTGCTCCTTCTTTAATGCTGCTCTTTCCAAGTGTATTTATACCGTGCCTTTCTCTTTTACAATCTTTTTCGTAGTTTATATATTTATATATATATACACACAAAAGCAAGGATTCCATAAATTGCTTTCGATACATGCAACAACTACTTGAAAATTGCTGAGTTATGGCTAAGCACGTACGTAATGGTTAAATTAACTCGTGGGTTTCAAAATATATTTTCCTTCAAAGTACTGAATATACTCGCAGAAATTTACCCCCCCCCCCCCTTTTTTTTTTTTTTTATGAAAATACTTATAGAAAAAAAATGCTAATAATTTTATTTTTTTCAATTAGCTATAAAATCAATAGAATAATAGCGTGTTTGAGATTATAGTGTAATGTATTTTTTTAATTGATTTTTTAGTTTTTTTTTTATTTCTGATATTAATATATTAAAATCATAACAAATTTTTAAAAAATCAATTTGATGTTTTTTAAAATAAATATATTTAAAAAAAAACAAGCAAAAACACTCCCATGAAGAGAAATGGTGCATCTCCCACTCCCTAGTTGACATACGTAATTACTGAAGGAGTTTAAAATTAATAAAAGCAATATGATTATGGCATACAAGTGGCATAGCATGTATTTTCTATATCATTTTATTCGTAATCTTCAGTGGTTAATTCATTGGCATAGTTGAAAAGATGAGATATTATGTTTTAACAAACCTAGGAAAAAAGAAGGGAGATATCATGATCCTGATCCCTGAAGAATTATATGTTGAGAAATGTCAGTTAGATAAATCTGTTAGAACAGTTAGTCAGTTAAGTCAGTTAATTGGTTAGCATCAGTTCAACAACAAAATCCTTTGATCTCGGGGCAGCAGTTACTCTGCATGTACTCTGCATTGCAAAGGCTATATAAAGCCACACTGTTGTTCATTTTAATAAGACAGTTGAGGATTAAGCAAGAATTCTTTCATATATTTCTTATCAAATTGGTATCAGAGCAGAAATAAGAAAAAAAAAAAAAGCTGCAGCAAGTGAAAAGAAAGCTGTAATTGATTCTGCCGTAATTAAAGAGTGTTGTTACTCTTCTACCTTCTTCTTTTTCTTCACAAAACAAAGGAGAGCAAAACTGAGAGATGGCAAATGACAGCAACAACAATTTTATTCAACCATCCATACCACGTTTTGATGGCCATTTTGATCACTGGAGCATGCTAATGGAGAACTTCTTGCGATCCAAGGAATTCTGGATCTTGATTGAGATAGGCTACACAGAACCAGAAGAAGGAGCAAGTGTAACGGAAACTCAACGAAAGAAATTAGAGGAGTTAAAACTGAAAGATCTGAAGGTAAAAAACTACCTATTTCAGGCCATTGACAGAACTATACTTGAAACCATTCCGGAGAAGAACACCTCCAAACAGATTTGGGACTCGATGAAGAGGAAATATGAAGGAAATGCAAGAGTGAAGCGATCAATCCTCCAAACACTAAGGAAGGAGTTTGAAACACTGGAGATGAAAACTGGTGAGCATGTCACTGATTACTTTGCAAAAGTTATGACTGTAGCCAGCAAAATGAGGATCTATGGAGAGCAAATGCGAGATGTAACAATTGTGGAAAAAATTCTTCGATCTTTAACTGACAGATTCAACTACATAGTATGTTCAATTGAAGAATCAAAGGATATTGATGTTCTATCAATTGATGAGTTACAAAGCTCATTGATTGTACATGAACAAAAATTTCAGAAACACAGCATGGAGGAACAAGCTTTAAAAGTGACATATGAAGAAAGGTCATATGGTAGAGGTCAAAGCAGACGAATTTTTAGAGGTGGAGGAAGAGGTAGAGGACGATATACCTTTGATAAAACCACTGTGGAATGCTATAGATGTCACAAGCTTGGCCATTTCCAGTTAGGGGTGTTCAAAAAAACCGACCAACCGATTAAACCGAAAAAACCGAGAAAAAATTAACCGAAAAAACCGAACCGATAAAAAAACCGAATAAACCGATTAAAAAATACAAAAAAATCACTCGGTCCGGTTTAATTTCGGTTTAAAACAGCTTAAACCGATTAAACGAATCAAACCGGACCGGTTTAAAAAAAGGTATAAAAACTACTATTTCTAACCCTAAATCACTTTTCTTATTTCCAGCCGCCACCCCCCTTCCCCTCTCCCTTTCCAGCCTTCCCTTCCCCTTCCCCCTTCCCATCCTTTCCCTTCACCCTTCTCAGCCGCCCCACCCTCTTCCCCTTCCCCTACCCTTTCCCCCTTCCCAGCCTTCCCCTTCCCCTTTTCCCCTTTCCCCTTCTCATCTTCATAACCTTTTCCAAGACTTGAAAAGGGCTGCCTTCGACAATCCAATCACAAGGAAGGAGAGATTCACTAGATGGGATAGAATGTAGTGATGAAGCAAGTTCCTCTGTAGCTATTCCTTCTTCCTTTTCTAAAGTGACAGAATAGCCAAATGAATTGGCCTCCCCTCCTAGTTTTTGGGCTTTCTCCTTCCCCTTCCCTCAAAAGCAAGTGAACAATGGTTATCCAAGCTCTCTCTGCAGATTGTAAGCCAGAGACAAGGAGAGCTTCTAGGAGTTATTTTATTGTGTTAAAATTATGTAGTTTGATTATTAATATCAAATATTTCTTAACATCATCTGAAAAGGGAAGGGGAAGGAGAAAGCGGAAAGGGAAGGGGAAGTGAGTGAACCGGTTATCACTGTTACCATAAAATAGTCCGGTTTTTCTGGTTTTTTGGCTAAAAAACCGACCCGAACCGAACAAAACCGGTTCGATTTGAACCGGTTCTCGGTTCGGTTCGGGTTGTATTAATAAAAAATATTATTTTTCGGTTTGGTTGTATTTTTGAGTTAAAACCGAACCGAACCGGACCGTAAACACCCCTATTTCCAGTATGAATGTCCCACAGTAAACAAGGAGGCAAATTATGCAGAACTAAACAATGAAGAAGAAATACTATTGATGTCTCATGTGGAACTATATGACAGCAATCGAGAGGATTCATGGTTTCTTGACTCTGGCTGCTCAAATCATATGTGTGGAGATAAGAATATGTTCTATGAGTTGAATGAAGAATTTAGACAACTGGTAAAGCTTGGGAATAACACACGGATGACAGTTCTTGGTAAAGGAAAAGTCAAATTGCTCTTGAATGGCTTGCAGCACACGGTCACTGATGTCTTCTATGTACCTGAACTAAAGAATAACCTCCTCAGCATAGGCCAGCTACAAGAAAAGGGTATGGCAATTCTTATCAAATCAGGAACATGCAAAGTCTATCATCCTATGAGGGGTCTGATCATTCAAACCAGGATGACAATCAACAGGATGTTTGTGCTAATAGCAAAGGCTCAAGTTAAAGATACCTCATGTTTCCATACACATGCACAAGATCTGTCTCATCTATGGCACTGCAGATATGGTCACCTCAGCCATAAAGGATTAAGAACCCTGTAATACAAGAAGATGGTGAGAGGATTACCACAACTTCCTGCATCAACCACAAAATGCACTGCCTGCATTACGGGCAAGCAGCATAGAGAACCTTTTCCTAAAAGAAGTCAATGGCGTGCATCACAAAGGTTACAACTTATTCATGCAGACTTATGTGGTCCAATCACACCAACCTCAAACAGTAAGAAAAGGTATTTCTTATGCCTCATTGATGACTATAGCAGAAAGGCCTGGGTCTATTTTTTGGCAGAGAAATCAGAAGCTCTCCAACATTTCCAGTATTTTAAGAAGCTTGTGGAAAAAGAAACTGGACAATACATCAAGAGCTTAAGAACAGATAGGGGTGGTGAATTCAACTCACTGGAATTCAATGAGTTCTGTTTGCAACATGGCATCAAGAGATAGCTAACTACAACCTACACTCCTCAGCAGAATGGAGTGGCAGAGAGGAAGAATAGGACAATGATGAACTTGGTAAGATCCATGCTGACAGAAAAGAAGATTCCCAAGAGCTTCTGGGCTGAGGCAGTAAACTGGATCATATATGTCTTGAACAGATGTCCTACTAATGCTGTAAAATACATGACTCCAGAAGAAGTATGGACTGGAATCAAGCCTTCAGTTGAACACTTTAGAGTGTTTGGATGTGTAGCTCATGTGCACATACCAAATGCAAGACGAACTAAATTGGAAGACAAGAGTGTGTGCTGCATATTGCTGGGAGTAAGTGAAGAATCAAAGGGGTACAAATTGTATGATCCTGCAACAAAGAGAATTGTAACTAGCAGGGACATCATTTTTGAAGAAGAAAAACATTGGGACTGGGATATCAGTCACAAGGAGGAGTTACAAATGGATTTAGAATGGGGAGGAGAAGGTGCAACTGATGGAGAAAATGCAAACATCAGTAGAAATGCAGAGGCAATTGAGAATAATACTACAGACTCAGGAGCAGAGTCAGTTTTGAATGGCATTGAAGGATCAAGCAATGCTCATATCAACACCATATATGAAGAAGGTGTCAATTTGAACACAAGGAGGGAGACAATCATGCCCAGCTGGATGAGAGACTATGTCTCTGGTGAAGGACTATCAGAAGAAGAAACATAATTGAACATGGCAATTGTGACTTCTGATGACCCCGTGAGCTATGAAGAGGTAGTGAAAAGCTACAAGTAGAGGGAGGCCATGGATGCTGAAATAGAGTCAATTCAGAAGAATGAGACATGGAGTCTAATGGAATTACCAGCTGGAACCAAGAAGATTGGTGTGAAATGGATATACAAGACCAAGTTAAATGAAACTGGCAAAGTGGATAAGTTCAAAGCCAGGCTAGTGGCTAAGGGTTATGCTCAACAACATGGTGTGGAATATACTGAAGTATTTGCTCCGGTGGAAAGGATGGATACTGTTCGGATGATCATTGCTCTAGCTGCTAAGAAAGGGTGGCCTATCTATCAATTAGATGTTAAGTCAGCCTTCCTGCATGGGGAATTAAGTGAGGAGTTGTTTGTGGAACAACCAAGAGGGTATGAGCAGAAAGGCAATGAGCACAAAGTTTACAAATTACACAAAGCACTATATGGATTAAAACAAGCCCCTCGAGCTTGGTTTAGCCGCATTGAAGCTTACTTCACTCATGAAGGATTCCAAAAGTGCATCAGTGAACAGACTTTGTTTGTTAAACTAACCAGTGGAGGCAAAATCCTTATCGTGAGCATTTATGTAGATGACTTGATCTTCACTGGAGATAATGAGGAGATGATGCTGGAATTCAAACAGTCGATGATGAAGGTTTTTGATATGATTGATCTAGGAAGAACGAGATTCTTCCTAGGTATAGAAGTACTGCAACATTCCAATGGAATCTTTATCTGTCAACGAAAATACATATTGGAAGTTCTGAAACGCTTTGGAATGGAAGAAAGCAATGCAATAATGAATCCCATAGTGCCTGGGTGCAAAACTGATACAGTTGGAGAAGGAAACAGAATCGATGATACTTACTATAAACAAATAGTAGGAAGTCTTATGTACATCACTACTACAAGACCAGACATCATGTTTGGGGCGAGTTTTATAAGCAGGTTTATGGCTAATCCAACAGAAGGGCATCTACAAGTTGCAAAAAGGATATTGAGATACTTGAAGGGCACTATTAACTATGGTATATACTATAAGAAGAATGAGGACAAGCAGCTGATTGCATACACTGACAGTGACTATGCAGGAGACATTACAGACAGGAAGAGCACATCCGGCTATGTCTTCATGCTGAGTGGAGGAGCAGTTTCATGGGCATCAAAGAAGCAGCCTATAGTTACTCTGTCAACGACTGAAGCAGAATTCGTGGTAGCAGCAGCTTGTGCTTGCCAGGCAGTATGGATGAGAAGAATTCTAGAGAAACTGAATCATGAACAAAGAGGCTGCACCATCCTAATGTGTGATAATAGCTCAACCATCAAGCTCTCACGAAATCCCATTATGCATGGACGCAACAAGCATATTGATGTGAGGTTCCATTTCCTACGTGAGTTAACACGAGACAAGATCATAGAATTGATGCACTGTGGCTCACATGATCAAGTAGCTAATCTTCTAACAAAACCAGTTAAGCTGCAGACATTTGAGAATCTTCGAGGACAAATGGGAGTCTTTGTGATACCTGATGTAAACTAATTGTTACACAGATTAGTTTAAAGGAGAGAATGTTGAGAAAGGTCAGTTAGATAAATCTGTTAGAACAGTTAGTCAGTTAAGTCAATTAATTGGTTAGCATCAGTTCAGCAACAGAATCCTTTGATCTCGGGGCAGCAGTTACTCTGCATGTACTCTGCATTGCAAATGCTATATAAAGCCACATTGTTGTTCATTTTAATAAGACAGTTGAGGATTAAGCAAGAATTCTTTCATATCTTTCTTATCATTATAACCTAAGAAAAAAAAAAAAGATAAATTAAGACAGAAGGTAATTTACCAAAGGGCTTCTCTATTATTGCTGGAGTTGCGTGCCCTCTATTTTCTTGGTTCATGCTAAGCATAATTTGGCAGTCCCTTTATTTATCATGGATATTATTTAGAGAGAATACACTACCAGAAAATCAATAAATACAAACGGAAATACCGAGGGAATATTTCCGTCGGTAAATTTCCGAGGGATTTTACCGACGGAAAAGATTCCCTCGGTATATACCGAGGGAATTACCGTGGGAAAAAAAAATAGAGCAAAGCAAAAAAAAAAAAGATGACATGTCGTTTTTTACCGACGGAATTACAGATGGAAAAATTCCGTCGGTAATTCCGTCGATAAATCCGTTGGTAAACTGTGAACACTGTTCATCATGTCAATTACAAAGGGAATTACCGACGGAATTTTTCCGTCGGTATTTTACAGAGAGCTCTAGAACTGTTTATCTTCCAATTGCACTGTTAATTGTTTTACTTTATGGACAAAATCACCGACGGATTGAAAATTCATTGGCGTGTTTTGGCGGTTTTTTGAAAAAATTCAATTGATTTAAAATTTTCATTTAAATATTACAGACGGAATCACCGACGGATTGAAAAATCATCGGTAATTTTTGGCGGTTTCTGAAAACTTTTTACGAAATTGAAAATTTAAATTAAATATTACTGACGGAATAATTAAAAAATATTAATATTCAATTATCCGTCGGTAAATCCGTCGGTAACGCGCCCCAATAAAAAACCTGAATCCGCTTATTTCACAAGAGACAGACTCATTTCTTCTTCTTCTTCTTCTTCTTCTTCTACTACTACTACTTCTATTTCTTCTTCTTCTTCTTCTACTACTACTTCTTCTTCTTCTTCTTCTTCTTCTTCTTCTTCACTATATGTAAAAACATCAATATCTATTTCTTTCTCTTCTTTTCTCTCCTCATCTCCTTCTCTTTTCCTCCATGCTCGGGTATGTCTTCTTCTTCCTTCTTCTTCTTTCTTCTTTTATCCTCTTAGTTTTCTTTAATTAATATGCTTCATGGATTTTTTTTTCCTTAGCTTCACTTGCAAGTATATTAAGGTAAGATCTTTCTTTTTTCTTATTTTTTCATGATTTTTCACTATATTTGTTTTTTATTTAATTTTAATTGATTTTGTTCTTAATAATTGTATAAATGTTGTTGTGAGTTTTTTTTTTTTTTTTTCATATGAGATCAATTTTTAGTTGATTTATTTATAGGATTTTTAAATTTTTAGCAATTGCAACTTCATTTTTTTCATATGAATTTTTGAGTTGAATTAATTTTTTTGTTTTATTTATTTGTTACAAATTTGTTTGAGTTGATTTTCTTATTCTTTTTTCCAAGCATTTTGAGTATATATTATACAATTGTTGATTTATGTTAATTTAATTATTTTATAATTTTATAAAATGAATTTTTTTTTAAATGTTTTTAAATAATTACCGACGGAAATTTCCGTCGGTAAATCCGTTGGTAAATCCATCGGTAATAAAAAAATTTTATCAACGCGTCTGTTCCGCCAGTAAATCCGTCGGTAATATTATTACCGACGGAATTACCGACGGATAAAAAATTACCGACGAGAGATTCACCGACGAAAATTATCCGTCGGTGATTTAGTCGGTAAATTAATTACCGATGGAATATGTGTCTTACGCTGACGGAAAAATTCCATCGGTAAAACTGTTAAATCTTGTAGTGATATTTCCACTTCACAAGCCTGCTTGCCTTCAAATTTGAAACTAGCTAGCAATTAAAAAAATAAATGAAACTAGTAAGTTGAGTGGCTTCTTTAGTGAAGGGAGACCTAAACCTGCGGTGCTAGCTATTAATTTAAAGGCCAAATTAATTGATGGAGGCGTGAAAAGTCATAAACAAGACGTAGACGAAGTGTGTTTCCAACTGAATTATTCAAAGGGTAAGAAATATAGTTAATGGTCCTTGATAAGTTTAACGCCATCTTTCTTCTCTTGAAAAAAAAAGAAAAGAAGAAGGTAGGAAGGTATATTACATTCATATCATATCTCCAAATAAACAAATTATATAAAAATTTCATAAATATTCGTTAATTATTAAGTTCATTTTCTTCAAGTTTGATCCATAGCTTAATCTGCCCATTTCAATTATTTAAAATTGCTCTTGTATTAATTATAATTTGTTCACTGACATTTTGTGTTTTTAATAAATAAACACAAAATGTTGATGAATACGAACGGTATCTAGTTTGATCAAAGTTTAGAAGGATTTCTAATTGGTTTAAGAGAGAAGTAAAGGTTTAGATTTTAGGATAAATTAAGATGATCGTGTCTTGCACTTCAATAAAGAAGACTGATCATGTGATTAACACATAAAATAATTAAGGCCCAGGTGATGATTGTCTTTGTTGATCATGTGCTAATCAAGTAATAACATGTATCTGGATACAATTTGCATCTTATGTCGCGAAGATTGTACGTTTGTTTAAATGATATATATATAGTAATTGGATAGCAATTAACTATCAGTTTTTTTTTAAAAATTCAATTTTACAAATATAGGGTTTTATTTAACGAAATAATAACACAAAATCCGTTTGAACAATTGCTTTTATAATTGAAAAAAAAAGGGAGCAAAACGATAAGATAAGTCCCAATATTATTTGCATTTCAAAAGTATTTTTTAAAAATTTTAAATTTTTTTTTATTTTTTTATTTCAAATTAATATTTTTTATATTTTTTAAATTATTTTAATGTGATGATGTTAAAAGATAAAAAAAATATGTTATTTTAATATATTTTCAAATAAAAAATATTTTATAAAATAATTGTAACTACACTCCCAAACATGTCTTTATACCCAATTAATTTATTTAATTGTAAATCATTTTCCCGAAATAAAAGTGATAGCTCTATTATAATTGAAAATATATATATGAGAACCACCACCGATAAATTAAATGGGTAAAAGAGCACAGGTGTCCACATCTCTGCAAGTTGAAGCTACATGATTCCCTTACCAGCCGTAAATTCATCAGAGCTCCACATCTTCATATACCAATAGTTTCGAGGAGGAAGTACTTCACCTTGACATGGCTTCCTCTCACCCACCTACTAGTTGCTCGAGTCCTCCCTTTCGCAGGCACAAGGAACTGATCACTTCCAAGCATCCCCGAGTAATTAGATGCCAAAGCTTTCGAGAAGATGGTATATATTTACCTCCTTTTGTCCTTCTAAATTGGGATAGTTTAGACAAAATGAATACCTATCCTCCTAATTAAGAGACCTCTCCCCTATCTGTGTGTTACACACACACACACCCACACACACAAGAATGACTATTGCCTCTTTCTTATGATCAGTGATGCTAAATACTTTAGCTTTACCAAAGAATTTATATTGGGTGCTAGCTTTTGTATGAAATCCTCATGCAGTTTTGAAACCGGGGTTGGCAGGAACATCTGCAAATATCGTGGATGCAAATCTGGGTATTCTGAGAGGCAGAATAGCAGAAGTAAAGATGAAGGAGAAGATGGACGCATGGTGCAGACTCAAAAATGGCTGGAATTATCAGTCTGGTTATGATCACAAATACAAGAGAGATGCTGTGTTATCCGAGTCTTTAGAAATTATGGGGTTTGCGAGCGGTGCACTTGGGTTCGTCTTTCTTTCCGGTTCTCTTTGCATCTGGCTTGTTTCTCTTCTAGTTCATTTGACTCGATGAAAGGGAGTGAAGAACTCTTGTAAGTCTATTTTTATCTATATATATATATATATATATATATATATATATATATATATTGTGGATGCAGCTTTTGTTTAGATCTGTTCAGCTCCAGAAGGCAAGACTTTGCTCCATCGAAATATGTATCTTTTTTCTATCCTTAGGAGGACAAGAAAGGGGGGGAAAAGAGAAACAGATTAAAGAAAAAGCACCAGAGATTTATTATTAGTGATATTCGACGCAAGTTCATAAAAAGAATATAATATGTGAGGCAAGAGATGCCCATCCTTGAATGTATAACAATGTTCTCCTTTTTCTAAAATTAGGGCTTAATTAGGGCATAAATGAGCTCATTCGTACTATGATGAGTTGTTGAATTAATCGTTTCTTTATTAATTTAATAGTTGATATATTGAGTCGATCTCTTCATGCCAATACTTTATATAATGCTAACCCTCCCATCTGTCTGATTTTTTCAATTTTGGATACTGATTTTTCACAAGGCAACAAATAAATTAGGTTTTTTTTTTTTAAAAAATAAAGATTTTGGAAATACTTTTGCTATTTTATATATAATTGGAAATACTTTCTTTTCCTATCTTTAAATACACAAAATAACTAATTAATTATCTACTAGTATTAGACAATAAAAGAGCAATCTCAAGAGATTCATCTAAATATATATGGTTAAAGAGGTTTAAATCTACATTTTTTAAGGTTTTTAGGGTTAGAATAATTAAAATAAGAAAAGTACTGAACTAACTAGCAATTAACTTTTTGCATATTATAATATTAAACCCAAAAATAATAAAACTACATCAAAATTTATCAAATTATTAGAATGGGGCAAAAGTTTTATAAAAAGAAAACTTCTTAAACAACTCCTAAACTATATATTATATTCTTAGCACTTTTATTTCTCCCTGACAAAACTCTAAAATCACTTAAAAAGAAGCCCAAAAACCTATAATATTAAAATCCAAAAATAATAAAACTACATCAAAATTTATCAAATTATTAGATTGGGGAAATTTTTGCATATTGTCTTAAACTAATTTTTGCTCATTTGAAAAAACAATAACAGCAAAATTTGTATTTTTCCTTTTGATAAATCATGTTAATTTATATAAAAAAACTATTAAAATAAAGGTTCATAAAATTTTTATTCATTTAATTTCTACACTGGTTATAACTTCTACTCACACCACATATAATTTAAAATAATCTAGAATAACTCTTTTAAATGATTCATTCTAATGCTATAATATAGTACTAAAAGTAAGATCTTAAATAAAACTTTTGCTCACAAAATGTACTTTACATATTTATTCAGCAATATTAGAATAAACAATTAGGGAAAAGAACAGTTATCTGGTTGGAAGTGTGTAGAAATGTAACTGGCCGTAACTATCAACTGACACATCTCACGTTAGGAGCAGTCAAGATATTCAATCAGTGACATAAAGCCTCTAAAACCGTGTCTGCGAGTGTAATTAAGATTATTTTTTAAAATATTTTTTATTTAAAAAAATATGTTAATAATATTATTTTATATTTTTAAAATTAGTATATTAAAATAATTTAAAAACATTAAAAACATATTATTTTAAAATAAAAAAAATTCAAATATTTTAAAAAACATTTTTGGAACACAATGCCGAACACTCGGTTAAGAGTGTTCGTCCCAGCGGGAAATGAGAAAGATGGTGTCTTTATCCAGAGATTTTCGACAGAGAATATATATATTTAGCTCTTAAAAGGCCAGAATCTGATTCTACTCGAGACTTAAAGTTGAGAGGAGGAGATATAAGGGTGTGAACTGTGAATTGTTCTTCGCATCATTATAAATGGGCATTAAGTCATTTATTTTGCAAAGAGAGAAAAAAAGCAGAAGGCTTTAAAGTTGTTCAGTAATCTTCTAAGCACCCCAAATTCCTAAAAGTAACTTCAAATCGATTCTGCAGTAAAATCTTCAAATACCCAAATCTTTACAGATAAAGTCAAATCAAACCAATTAACTTCGTATCCATGCAAAGTAAATCTTTAAATCTCCATAAATCAAGCCATGTCTCCTCCTATGGAAGACCGCTTCTTTCTCTTCAGACGATTTACAAATCAGATCAAGTCAAGTCAAGTGATATTTCTTCAGACGATCAAGCATCAAGCCTATGGAAGACCGCTTCTTTCTCTTCAAATCCAAATTCCGTATCAAATCACTCCAGAGTCTCTTTAATATCTTTGGATCTTGCCGATAATCAGATGACCTAAACCAGATTATTGCGCGTGTAAATGTAACATGGTTCTGATTTATGAAGTCATTCGGAGCATTTTGAGATGTCCTCTCATGCAATTTCTACTCTTCAAAGTTTCTGTTTTCTTTGCCATTGAGAACCCAGAATATGATGAAGGGATATCTTGGTTTTGAGTTCTTGGTTCAAATCAAAGGGCCGGTGGTCACTTGGGTGTTCCGGCAAAGTTGTAGGTGGTTATTTACTGATTAGATAAGGCCAGTTGCTATTCGAGTCGAGAGGATGCGCAGTGTTGTGGCCTATCTGCAGCTCCGATAAATTCAAGGATAAGTTTGGTATTAATATTTGCTCGCTCCAATTGACGAAGCGATGAAAGATTACAAGGGGAATGTAACAGACTGCTTTGATCTACATTATTTATATCCAGGCACTCATAATATTGATATTAACAACCACATATTAAAATTGATGCAATTTTTTTTTATTTCCTTTTCTTTAGGTTACATAAAACATATAAATTTAATGGGATACTCAATTAATAAATTAATAAATTAATAAATGAAGTAACGGTTGGTGGGTACTCCTAAAGTAGCAGAGACATTTCTAAAAAGATAGGTAGACTAACTCACACCCCTTGACATGAAATAGCTATTTTATGCCGAGAGTACAATATTAAAAATGAATATAAATATAAAATTAATTGAATAAAAAAAAAAAAACACGTAAGATTATATTTATTAAAAATATTATTCAAAAATAAATATTTTTTATTTACACTTCTACGCAAGAAATTAAAAAAAAAAACGCCCATGGCTTATAACATCGAAAACTGAACTTGGGTACCCCACGTACACTCCTTAAAGCCCGTTTGGCTCTACGGCTGCGGCTGCATTTTATTTAAAATTCAGTGCGCAACCGTTTGGTTAAGGAAAAAATTCATTTACTGTTTATTGGGCCCCACTTAATTTCTACGATAAAAACACAGGAAAAGAGAAGCAACCATTTCATGTTTTTTTTCACTGTTCATGTTAATTGCACTGTTTTGAACAGTTTAACACAGTGTTTTGCGTACACTGTTCATGTGAACAGTGCAAGAGAATTGCACTGTTCACTTGCCTACGGGACTTTTTTTTTTAAGTGTGTTAATTTTTTTTTTTTAAAAAAAACTAGTTTAGAGTAAATTTTATACCTGATAATATTTTATCCAATCAACGGTGTTTTTGTCGGATATATTTCGTACGTAATGAAATTATAAATGGTTTCATGGAATAATAAAAAACTATTTTATATAAAGTATGGTTTATTTCATGATATAATAGCAATAATTAAATCCATAATAATTAAATTAAAAATCATCAGTATTAATATATATTTTTAAAATTATTTTATAACCTCAATTTTAAAAGCACTCTTAACCAAACACATTAAACTACTTTTTCTTCAACTTCAATTTCAACCACAGTTTTAACTAAACACCTATTTTTTCAAACCAACATCAACTAAAAGTACTTTTTATAAAACAACTTTTTTTAAACCACAACCACAACAGCTACCGCAATACCAAACACACTCTCAGTCCTTACCATCCAAGCTAGAAGAATTCCAATTCCTTGCAATTATAATTTTTACCGGCACATAAATTTATTATAATTAGCCTTGCCTTTCACCTAATGAGTAATATATATTATATAGTTGATACATTGAGGTCAGCGAAATAAACAGCCAGTATAAACCAAATATATAATTATGTTCATTAAACAGAAGTATGTAACCAATTTCTCAACCTGATTTTGCATTAATCAGATCAAAATATAACCTAGCTAAAAGATTCTATGTATTTTTTTTCTCTACATTAACTTTGTTCACATAATAAATATTACTCAACAAAATAGACAAATTAAACTCTCCTTTCTCATTGTTAGAATTATATAAATTATATTTTAAAACTTAATTTTTTAGATTAAAATTTTATTAATCATACAGTTTAAATCTCATCATTTTATTTTATTTAACAAAAAATGATATAAAATAATATAAACGAGAACAATTATATAAATTTTTTATAAAGTATCATCTAAACAACGCTTAAGTCAAGTCAAGTGATATTTCTTCAGACGATCAAGCATCAAGCCTATGAAAGACCGCTTCTTTCTCTTCAAATCCAAATTCCGTATCAAATCACTCCAAAGTCTCTTAGCAGAAGCATACATGCTCAAGAGGGATCACACGAAATTCAAAGGCAACTGAATTTTGGCAACCGGGGAATCAAAGTCGGAATGCCGCGAAACTCACCGAGTCAAAGCGTTTCGCCGTTTGCGGAAGAAGTCTGATGTGGAACAAGTAGCAGAAGCGTACATGCTCAAGAGGGATCACCCGAAATTCAAAGGCAACTGAATTTCGGCAACCGGGGAATCAAAGTCGGAATGCCGCGAAACTCACCGAGTCAAGGCGTTTCGCCGTTTGCGGAAGAAGTCTGATGTGGAACAAGTAGCAGAAGCCTACATGCTCAAGAGGGATCACACGAAATTCAAAGGCAACTGAATTTCAGCAACCGGGGCATAGAAGTCGGAATGTCGCGAAACTCACCGAGTCAAAGCGTTTCGCCGTTCGCGGAAGAAGTCTGATGTGGAACAAGTAGCAGAAGCATACATGCTCAAGAGGGATCACCCGAAATTCAAAGGCAACTGAATTTCGGCAACCGGGGAATCAAAGTCGGAATGCCGCGAAACTCACCGAGTCAAGGCGTTTCGCCGTTTGTGGAAGAAGTAGCAGAAGCCTACATGCTCAAGAGGGATCACACGAAATTCAAAGGCAACTGAATTTCGGCAACCGGGACATAGAAGTCGGAATGTCGCGAAACTCACCGAGCCAAAGCCTTTCGCCGTTTGCGGAAGAAGTCTGATGTGGAACAAGTAGCAGAAGCATACATGCTCAAGAGGGATCACCCGAAATTCAAAGGCAACTGAATTTCGGCAACCGGGGAATCTAAGTCGGAATGCCGCGAATCTCACCGAGTCAAAGTGTTTCGCCATTTGCGGAAGAAGTCTGATGTGGAACAAGTCGCAGAAGCATACATGCTAAAGAGGGATCACCCGAAATTCTAAAACAACTGAATTTCGGCAACCGGGGAATCAAAGGCGGAATACCGCGAAACTCACCGAGTCAAAGCGTTTCGCCGTTTGCGGAAGAAGTCTGATGTGGAACAAGTAGCAGAAGCATACATGCTCAAGAGGGATCACCCGAAATTCTAAGGCAACTGAATTTCGGCAACTGGGGAATCAAAGTCGGAATGCCGCGAAACTCACCGAGTCAAAGCGTTTCGCCGTTTGCGGAAGAAGTCTGATGTGGAACAAGTAGCAGAAGCATACATGCTCAAGAGGGATCACCCGAAATTCAAAGGCAAGTGAATTTCGGCAACCGGGGAATCCAAGTCGGAATGCCGCGAAACTCACCGAGTCAAAGCATTTCGCCGTTTGCGGAAGAAGTCTGATGTGGAACAAGTAGCAGAAGCGTACATGCTCAAGAGGGATCACCCGAAATTCAAAGGCAACTGAATTTCGGCAACCGGGGAATCGAACTCGGAATGCCGCGAAACTAATCGAGTCAAAGCGTTTCGCCGTTTAGGGAAAAAGTCTGATGTGGAACAAGTAGCAGACGCATACATGCTCAAGAGGGATCAACCAAAATTCAAAGAAAACTGAATTTCGGCAACCGGGGCATAGAAGTCGGAATGTCGCGAAAACTCACCGAGTCAAAGCGTTTCGCCGTTTGCGGAAGAAGTCTGATGTGGAACAAGTAGCAGAAGCGTACATGCTCAAGAGGGATCACCCGAAATTCAAAGGCAACTGAATTTCGGCAACCGGGGAATCAAAGTCGGAATGTCGCGAAACTCACCGAGTCAAAGCGTTTCGCCGTTTGAAGAAGTCTGATGTGGAACAAGTAGCAGAAGCATACATGCTCAAGAGGGATCACACGAAATTCAAAGGCAACTGAATTTCGGCAACCGGGGCATAGAAGTCGGAATGTCGCGAAACTCACCGAGTCAAAGCGTTTCGCCGTTTGCGGAAGAAGTCTGATGTGGAACAAGTAGCAGAAGCGTACATGCTCAAGAGGGATCACCCGAAATTCAAAGGCAAACTGAATTTCGGCAACCGGGGAATCAAAGTCGGAATGCCGCGAAACTCACCGAGTCAAGGCGTTTCGCCGTTTGTGGAAGAAGTCTGATGTGGAACAAGTAGCAGAAGCTACATGCTCAAGAGGGATCACACGAAATTCAAAGGCAACTGAATTTCGGCAACCGGGGCATAGAAGTCGGAATGTCGCGAAACTCACCGAGTCAAAGCGTTTCGCCGTTTGCGGAAGAAGTCTGATGTGGAACAAGTAGCAGAAGCATACATGCTCAAGAGGGATCACACGAAATTCAAAGGCAACTGAATTTCGGCAACCGGGGCATAGAAGTCGGAATGCCGCGAAACTCACCGAGTCAAAGCGTTTCGCCGTTTGCGGAAGAAGTCTGATGTGGAACAAGTAGCAGAAGCATACATGCTCAAGAGGGATCACCCGAAATTCAAAGGCAACTGAATTTCGGCAACCGGGGAATCAAAGTCGGAATGCCGCGAAACTCACCGAGTCAAAGCGTTTCGCCGTTTGCGGAAGAAGTCTGATGTGGAACAAGTAGCAGAAGCATACATGCTCAAGAGGGATCACCGAAATTCAAAGGCAACTGAATTTCGGCAACCGGGGAATCAAAGTCGGAATGCCGCGAAACTAACCGAGTCAAAGCGTTTCGCCGTTTGCGGAAGAAGTCTGATGTGGAACAAGTAGCAGAAGCATACATGCTCAAGAGGGATCAACCAAAATTCAAAGGCAACTGAATTTCGGCAACCGGGGCATAGAAGTCGGAATGTCGCGAAACTCACCGAGTCAAAGCGTTTCGCCGTTTGCGGAAGAAGTCTGATGTGGAACAAGTAGCAGAAGCATACATGCTCAAGAGGGATCACACGAAATTCAAAGGCAACTGAATTTCGGCAACCGGGGCATAGAATCAAAGTCGGAATCGCGAAACTCACCGAGTCAAAGCGTTTCGCCGTTTTGCGGAAGAAGTCTGATGTGGAACAAGTAGCAGAAGCATACATGCTCAAGAGGGATCACCTGAAATTCAAAGGCAACTGAATTTCGGCAACCGGGGCATAGAAGTCGGAATGCCGCGAAACTCACCGAGTCAAAGTCTTTCGCCGTTTGCGGAAGAAGTCTGATGTGGAACAAGTAGCAGAAGCATACATGCTCAAGAGGGATCACCCGAAATTCAAAGGCAACTGAATTTCGGCAACCGGGGAATCGAAGTCGGAATGTCGCGAAACTCACCGAGTCAAAGCGTTTCGCCGTTTGCGGAAGAAGTCTGATGTGGAACAAGTAGCAGAAGCATACATGCTCAAGAGGGATCACCGAAATTCAAAGGCAACTGAATTTCGGCAACCGGGGAATCGAAGTCGGAATGCCGCGAAACTCACCGAGTCAAAGCGTTTCGCCGTTTGAGGAAGAAGTCTGATGTGGAACAAGTAGCAGAAGCATACATGCTCAAGAGGGATCACACGAAATTCAAAGGCAACTGAATTTCGGCAACCGGGGCATAGAAGTCGGAATGTCGCGAAACTCACCGAGTCAAAGGCGTTTCGCCGTTTGCGGAAGAAGTCTGATGTGGAACAAGTAGCAGAAGCATACATGCTCAAGAGGGATCACACGAAATTCAAAGGCAACTGAATTTCGGCAACCGGGGCATAGAAGTCGGAATGTCGCGAAACTCACCGAGTCAAAGCGTTTCGCCGTTTGCGGAAGAAGTCTGATGTGGAACAAGTAGCAGAAGCATACATGCTCAAGAGGGATCACCGAAATTCAAAGGCAACGAATTTCGGCAACCGGGGCATAAGAAGTCGGAATGTCGAAACTCACCGAGTCAAAGCGTTTTCGCCGTTTGCGGAAGAAGTCTGATGTGGAACAAGTAGCAGAAGCATACATGCTCAAGAGGGATCACCGAAATTCAAAGGCAACTGAATTTCGGCAACCGGGGCATAGAAGTCGGAATGCCGCGAAACTCACCGAGTCAAAGCGTTTCGCCGTTTGCGGAAGAAGTCTGATGTGGAACAAGTAGCAGAAGCATACATGCTCAAGAGGGATCACCCGAAATTCAAAGGCAACTGAATTTCGGCAACCGGGGCATAGAAGTCGGAATGTCGCGAAAACTCACCGAGTCAAAGCGTTTCGCCGTTTGCGGAAGAAGTCTGATGTGGAACAAGTAGCAGAAGCATACATGCTCAAGAGGGATCACACGAAATTCAAAGGCAACTGAATTTCGGCAACCGGGGAATCAAAGTCGGAATGTCGCGAAACTCACCGAGTCAAAGCGTTTCGCCGTTTGCGGAAGAAGTCTGATGTGGAACAAGTAGCAGAAGCATACATGCTCAAGAGGATCACACGAAATTCAAAGGCAACTGAATTTCGGCAACCGGGGCATAGAAGTCGGAATGTCGCGAAACTCACCGAGTCAAAGCGTTTCGCCGTTTGCGGAAGAAGTCTGATGTGGAACAAGTAGCAGAAGCATACATGCTCAAGAGGGATCACACGAAATTCAAAGGCAACTGAATTTCGGCAACCGGGGCATAGAAGTCGGAATGTCGCGAAACTCACCGAGTCAAAGCTTTCGCCGTTTGCGGAAGAAGTCTGATGTGGAACAAGTAGCAGAAGCATACATGCTCAAGAGGGATCACACGAAATTCAAAGGCAACTGAATTTCGGCAACCGGGGAATCGAAGTCGGAATGCCGCGAAACTCACCGAGTCAAAGCGTTTCGCCGTTTGCGGAAGAAGTCTGATGTGGAACAAGTAGCAGAAGCATACATGCTCAAGAGGGATCAACCGAAATTCAAAGGCAACTGAATTTCGGCAACCGGGGCATAGAAGTCGGAATGTCGCGAAACTCACCGAGTCAAAGCGTTTCGCCGTTTGTGGAAGAAGTCTGATGTGGAACAAGTAGCAGAAGCATACATGCTCAAGAGGGATCACACGAAATTCAAAGGCAACTGAATTTCGGCAACCGGGGCATAGAAGTCGGAATGCCGCGAAACTCACCGAGTCAAAGCGTTTCGCCGTTTGCGGAAGAAGTCTGATGTGGAACAAGTAGCAGAAGCATACATGCTCAAGAGGGATCACCCGAAATTCAAAGGCAACTGAATTTCGGCAACCGGGGAATCTAAGTCGGAATGCCGCGAAAACTCACCGAGTCAAAGGCGTTTCGCCGTTTGCGGAAGAAGTCTGATGTGGAACAAGTAGCAGAAGCATACATGCTCAAGAGGGATCACCACGAAATTCAAAGGCAACTGAATTTCGGCAACCGGGGAATAGAAGTCGGAATGCCGCGAAACTCACCGAGTCAAAGCGTTTCGCCGTTTGCGGAAGAAGTCTGATGTGGAACAAGTAGCAGAAGCAATACATGCTCAAGAGGGATCAACGAAATTCAAAAGGCAACTGAATTTCGGCAACCGGGGCATAGAAGTCGGAAATGTCGCGAAAACTCACCGAGTCAAAGCCGTTTCGCCGTTTGCGGAAGAAGTCTGATGTGGAACAAGTAGCAGAAGCATACATGCTCAAGAGGGATCACACGAAATTCAAAGGCAACTGAATTTCGGCAACCGGGGCATAGAAGTCGGAATGTCGCGAAACTCACCGAGTCAAAGCGTTTCGCCGTTTGCGGAAGAAGTCTGATGTGGAACAAGTAGCAGAAGCATACATGCTCAAGAGGGATCACACGAAATTCAAAGGCAACTGAATTTCGGCAACCGGGGAATCTAAGTCGGAATGTCGCGAAACTCACCGAGTCAAGGCGTTTCGCCGTTTGTGGAAGAAGTCTGATGTGGAACAAGTAGCAGAAGCATACATGCTCAAGAGGGATCACACGAAATTCAAAGGCAACTGAATTTCGGCAACCGGGGCATAGAAGTCGGAATGCCGCGAAACTCACCGAGTCAAAGCGTTTCGCCGTTTGCGGAAGAAGTCTGATGTGGAACAAGTAGCAGAAGCATACATGCTCAAGAGGGATCACACGAAAATTCAAAGGCAACTGAATTTCGGCAACCGGGGCATAGAAGTCGGAATGTCGCGAAACTCACCGAGTCAAAGCGTTTCGCCGTTTGCGGAAGAAGTCTGATGTGGAACAAGTAGCAGAAGCATACATGCTCAAGAGGGATCACAAAATTCAAAGGCAACTGAATTTCGGCAACCGGGGCATCGAAGTCGGAATGCCGCGAAACTCACCGAGTCAAAGCGTTTCGCCGTTTGCGGAAGAAGTCTGATGTGGAACAAGTAGCAGAAGCATACATGCTCAAGAGGGATCACCCGAAATTCAAAGGCAACTGAATTTCAGGCAACCGGGGCATAAGTCGGAATGTCGCGAAACTCACCGAGTCAAAGCGTTTCGCCGTTTGCGGAAGAAGTCTGATGTGGAACAAGTAGCAGAAGCATACATGCTCAAGAGGGATCACCCGAAATTCAAAGGCAACTGAATTTCGGCAACCGGGGAATCGAAGTCGGAATGCCGCGAAACTCACCGAGTCAAAGCGTTTCGCCGTTTGCGGAAGAAGTCTGATGTGGAACAAGTAGCAGAAGCATACATGCTCAAGAGGGATCACCGAAATTCAAAGGCAACTGAATTTCGGCAACCGGGGAATCGAAGTCGGAATGCGCGAAACTCACCGAGTCAAGGCGTTTCGCCGTTTGGGAAGAAGTCTGATGTGGAACAAGTAGCAGAAGCATACATGCTCAAGAGGGATCACACGAAATTCAAAGGCAACTGAATTTCGGCAACCGGGGCATAGAAGTCGGAATGCCGCGAAACTCACCGAGTCAAAGCGTTTCGCCGTTTGCGGAAGAAGTCTGATGTGGAACAAGTAGCAGAAGCATACATGCTCAAGAGGATCACCCGAAATTCAAAGGCAACTGAATTTCGGCAACCGGGGCATAGAAGTCGGAATGTCGCGAAACTCACCGAGTCAAAGCGTTTCGCCGTTTGTGGAAGAAGTCTGATGTGGAACAAGTAGCAGAAGCATACATGCTCAGAGGGATCCGAAATTCAAAGGCAACTGAAATTTCGGCAACCGGGGAATCGAAGTCGGAATGCCGCGAAACTCACCGAGTCAAAGCGTTTCGCCGTTTGCGGAAGAAGTCTGATGTGGAACAAGTAGCAGAAGCATACATGCTCAAGAGGGATCACACAAAATTCAAAGGCAACTGAATTTCGGCAACCGGGGCATAGAAGTCGGAATGTCGCGAAACTCACCGAGTCAAAGCGTTTCGCCGTTTGCGGAAGAAGTCTGATGTGGAACAAGTAGCAGAAGCATACATGCTCAAGAGGGATCACCGAAATTCAAAGGCAACTGAATTTCGGCAACCGGGGCATAGAAGTCGGAATGTCGCGAAACTCACCGAGTCAAAGCGTTTCGCCGTTTGCGGAAGAAGTCTGATGTGGAACAAGTAGCAGAAGCATACATGCTCAAGAGGGATCACACGAAATTCAAAGGCAACTGAATTTCGGCAACCGGGGAATCTAAGTCGGAATGCCGCGAAACTCACCGAGTCAAGGCGTTTCGCCGTTTGTGGAAGAAGTCTGATGTGGAACAAGTAGCAGAAGCATACATGCTCAAGAGGGATCACACGAAATTCAAAGGCAACTGAATTTCGGCAACCGGGGCATAGAAGTCGGAATGTCGCGAAACTCACCGAGTCAAAGCGTTTCGCCGTTTGCGGAAGAAGTCTGATGTGGAACAAGTAGCAGAAGCATACATGCTCAAGAGGGATCACCCGAAATTCAAAGGCAACTGAATTTCGGCAAACCGGGGAATAGAAGTCGGAATGTCGCGAAACTCACCGAGTCAAAGCGTTTCGCCGTTTGCGGAAGAAGTCTGATGTGGAACAAGTAGCAGAAGCATACATGCTCAAGAGGGATC